>NW_005871792.1:172375-186533 GCF_000147115.1 Myotis lucifugus | reverse complement strand
TTCCATGGCGTGTATCACACAGTGTCAGAGCTCCTGCCGCCTGACTCCCGGACCTTAGCAAAACCAAGCATGGCCCCACGTGTCCGAGAAGACAGGCTGGCGCCGTTTTATGGAGGCTGCACGGCATAGAAGAGCTGCGTGTCACTGATCCTCCTGGTGGCATGAAGCCATGGCCTTGTGTTCAGTTGGGGTGCGTGTGTGCGCACACGTGTGCATGGGGTGGGCAGCGGAAACCTTGTGAAGGGTGGTGGAGGGAAAACAGCTATGTGCAGATTAAACTGGTTAAGTCCAGCCAAAGGTTATAAGGGGGTATCTATTCCTGGAATTTAGAATTTCTTTAAATTGTATTGTAAGTTTTTATGCTATATTTTAAAATATAACTTAGTCAAGTACATATTATGCTTACCTGCTTTAACAAAGCACTCTTGCTTATGGTGTGTGTGTGTGTGTGTGTGTGTGTGTGTGTACACTGTTTTCGGAGACATCTAACTATGCCACAAAAAGTCCTCATGTTTAGATCGTGAATTCAAGGCCAAGAGACTCCTGGCCGCTGGTGACTGCTGTCTGAACTGAGGCTACAGTGTGGAGGAGGGGAGTGGGCATGTTAGTCTTTAGATCAGCAGGTGATGTTTCCCCTCCTCCCACGGGTGAGCCAGCGATGTGCAGGGTCCTCGTGGAAAAGGGGCAGGTGCTTGACAAGTGGGGCTGCTGATGGCCGGTCAGGAGTCCATCTCGAAGCTCCCTCTTAACGCCTTTCTCCTTCGTTTCTCCTGTGTCCCGTTTCTGTGCCTCATAAACCCACAAAAGCCAGAAACAGACGTCTCCAGCTCTGTGAGCTTATGGAGGGCGTTCCCTGCATCGGTGGTTTTGTGTGTTTGCTCCCCCAGCTCTACGTGGCCACGGAGGCCGTCCTCATCGCGCTCGTGGGGGCCACGCCCTCCTACCGCTGGGACCTGGCCGAGCTCCTGCCGAACCAGAGCCACGGCAGCCAGTGGGCGGGTGAGGACCTGGCGCTGGGGGACTGGCTCCTGAAGGCCAACGGCAGCGAGGTGCGCAAGCACGTGCACTTCAGCGGCAGCTTCACCTCCATCGCCTCCGAGGTGAGCCCGGGGCGGGGAGCAGTGGAACAGAACCCGGCCATGGTGATCGCTAAGCCACGGCGTCTCCTTGTCCAAACGGAACCACTTTTTTGTCTTGTTGATTTAAATTTCAGCCACATCTTCAGGAAACTGTCTAGTGAATTTGAGAGTTAAAGGAGGCTGTTCTAGGAAAGCATATTCTTTTTCCTTCCTTCTACAAATGGGAGAAGCACGAGTCTTACCAAGTTAGTAAGCTATCAACTCCAAAAGAGCTGTACTTTGATGCTAGTGCCCTTTGGAAAGGTGAAGTAAAACACAGAAATTAACAAAGTAGCGAGAAATGGGATGACCCATCGGCAGCGTCCATGGTTCATGTTGAAGTCCAGTCCCGTGTGTAGGCCTTGCGGGGCACCTTGACTGTACAACCTCAAGTACAAACGTGCCCCCTGGTGTGGGCAGGAAGCCTTAGGTTCAAGTGGGGTTTTGCTGGCTCAGGTGGTTCTTACAAGGACAGGCCCTCCTGAGCCAGCCAGAGGGAAGTACGCTGAGGCTGGACAGCTTGGTGGACAGAAACCCTGGGACGAGACCGGCCGGGCTCCTGCTCAGCTGGAAAGCACCCGTACTGGTTGTTAAAATGCTAAAATATCGTGTCCTTTGCCTGCTTCCCACAGCTATCCGTTTGCTCACCGCCATCCTGGAAGTCCCTCCCCCCATTCAATTTTTTTTTTAGTTTTTATCATTGTGTATTGAATTTTGTCCTACACATCAATTCACCATTTTCTACATTAATTGTAACGATCGTGTGATTTTTCTTCCTTAGCTTCTAGCATGGTGGATTATACTAATTAATTTTCAAATATAGAACCAGCCTTGAATCTCTGGATGGCATATAATTATTTTCATATATTGATGAATTCTATTTGTTAATATTTTGCTAAGGATTTTGGCTTCTATATTCATGATGAATATTGGCCTGTTGTTTTCTTGTACTATCTTTGTCTGGTTTTCGTATCAGGGTAATACTAGCTTCATAAAATGCATTAAGAAGGGTTTCTATTTTCTGGAAGAGACTGTGTAGAATTGGTGTCAGTTTTTTAAACATTTGGTAGAATTCTTCATTGAAATCATTTCGACCTGTAGATTTCTTCTTGTGGAGTTTTAAAATTATGAATTCAATTTTCTTAATAACTACAGGGCTATTTAAATGCTCTGTTTTGCATTGTGAGTTATAGCAGTTGGGCTTGTCAAGGAATTGGTCCATTTCATCTAAGTTGTCGAATTTATATGTGTAGAGTTGTTCATACGCACACACATATACACGCAAAGGAATACTGCTTAGCCATAAAAATAATGAAATCTTGCCATTTGTGGCAACATAGATGGACCTAAAGAGTATTATGCTAAGTGAAATAAGACAAAGACAGGTACCGTATGATTTCACTTATACTTGGAATGCAAAGAACAAAACAAACGGACAAACAAAACAGAAACAGACTCACAGATGCAGAGAACAGACTGATGGTTACCAGAGAGGAGGGGGCTGGGAGGATGGGTCAAGAGGGGAAGGGACTTAAGAGGTACCAGCTTCCTGCTATGAAGTAATAAGTCATGGGGATGCCGTGTGCAGCATAGGGAATGCAGTCAGTAATTCCGCAGTAACTGCAGAGAGGTGCTCACTAGACTTACGGTGATGATCACGTCGTGAGGCGTATAAACGTCGAATCACTGTGTTGTCCACCTGGACTAACATATTTTATGCCAGCCATACTGTAATGAAAGAAAAAAACAGTAAAAGTACAACTTAGAAAAAAAGTTGTCAAGCCCAAATAAACGTACAGGTTTCCTGAAATAGCAAAAAATAACAAAGGAGAATGAAATAAAATGAACGCTGACTCTGTGCCGCTCAGGGGCCGCCTGGGTGTTCAGATCCCAGCAGCGGCCGCCCATGTGGTAGCAGCATCGCCCCGTCTCCACTCGGAGTGTATTCAGGCGGATCCAAGGAGAGCTCGTCTGCTTTGCATTTCAGTGCAGAATCTCACGTTTCCCCAAGTCATTTATTTTATTTCCACGTACAGGTGAGGTGCCCCCCCTCCATGCGCCATCCCCACTCCCAGTGCGTGAATGACACGTGTGTCCACACACTCTAGCTCTGCCTTGGACGCCGGAGCCCTAATTGGGTGGCGTTGCAAGTCCTGGAGTGGTTCCAGGAGGTGGGATGGGTGGCTCCCGAGTTTCCTGCCGCCGCCACCAGAAATGCCGGAGCTGGCAGAGATACGGTGGCGGAGAAATGGTGGCAGAGGGAAGAGTAATGAGAACGGTGATCCCTAGCAGCAGGGCCAGCAGGGCCGGGCCGTGGCCACAGAGCCACTCCGTCCAGTTCACCTTTACTGCAGTGCAGTCCCAAACCCAGCCCCCGCCCGCTTTCTTAGCGTTCACTCCATTCTGGTGACCTCTCCGGTGTTTCAGCTGCTCCTCAAAATCCCCAGAGTGGCCGTATGGAAGCTGGGACCAAACTTGTCATTACGTTGGTAAATATCCTTAATGCACAACCTGTGGCACACAGAGAATCTATGCTGCTTCCTGAAATTATTTGCTATAAAATTAGAATTAAAAAAGTGAGTATAAAGTCTTGTAGGAACTTTTAAAAGTAATTATCCAGATAGAGCCTGGAGAACTCTATAGTTTGAGATGGCGTTAAGAGTACTCATTTTATATTTATTTACTTATTATTTATTTATTTTATTTTTTTATTGTTGACACTATTACGGATATTCTTCATCCCTCCCCTCCTTTGCCCACCTCACCCAGCCCCCACCCTCCCCCTCCCCTGGCCTTCACCACACTGTCGTCTGTGTCCGTGGGCTGGGCTGTGCATATATGTTCTTTGGCTGCTCTCTTCACCTTCTTTCATCCAATCCCTCTCCCCCTCCCCTCTGACATCTGTCAGTCTGTTCCATGGATCCCTGCCTCTGGTTCTATTTTGTTTGTCAGCTTATTTAAAACTCTCACCTTATTACATTCAGGTCAGGCCTTGCAGGAGTTATTCATGGAGGGTTTGGGGAAGGGTGAATAAAAGGTTATGTAGATATGATTAACTTGGTATTAATGCAAAAAAAAACCCCTCTAATTTAGGAGTCTTGACTATTTTAAAATGAGCTAATAGCCATTGGGGTGAATTGATGTAGCAAATTGCTGTCTGCCGTATTCACATTACTCCCCGAGCTCTGACTCATTGAGAAAGGACCAAATATCACGGAGACATGCAATTATCATGCTTAATTAATGTTTGCAACCAAAAAGAGTCAGGCTGGAATCTTCAATATCATTGTAGATGTAACAACCGAAATTGACTGATTATTATCTTGAGATTAATATATTTTCCCAAGTCATACCCTGGGGTCAAAAGACAGAATAGTAAAACTATTGAAAAATTGACTGCAATAATTGCTTGAGGGGCTAATTTTTTAAATGTCTTGCTTCCCTACGCCTGTGCTTCTGACTGTTCTAGACTGCACACTTCACCCATTAAGTGGTAATTCCGAGTGACAACTGCACTGAGATGAAGCAAGTTAGTTAATCACCATGAAATTGTTCCTGAAACACCCTGTCCGAGTTCTTCCTAATCACAGGAGGCCTCTGAGCCCCTGGTTTTCTCCCGAAGTGAGATTTTTCCTGGCCCCAACTGGGAATATTTTGGGGGGTAACACAGGACAGTGAGGGAATGGAGTGGCGTTGGAATTGTTATCAGGATTCTTCTGAATATTTCCCAGAACAGCCCCCACCCAGTGGTGCCGAGTGCCCGGGGTCCTGCAGGCAGCCGGGCGTGGGGAAGCTGCTGTGTTCGAGCCCCACAGCCTCGATATACTGACAAGCTGGGAGTGGCTGTGGCACTCACAAGATGGCTCACCGTGGCTAACGCAGTAGAGAAGTTCGGGTGCACAAGTTTCGTTGTACGTTTGTTTTTTTAGTAGCTAACTCCGTCCACCCATCTTTTCGGTGACCTGAATGTCTCTCTTGTTCTTCCTTCCTCCAGTGGTTTCTGATTGCCAACAGATCGTACAAAGTCAGCGCGGCCAGCTCCTTCTTCTTCAGCGGCGTGTTTGTGGGCGTGATCTCTTTCGGGCAGCTTTCCGATCGCTTCGGGAGGAAAAAGGTCTACCTCACAGGTAACCCACTGGAGTGTTCGTGAACCCAATGAGGACACATTTCCCCGAGGTTCCGGGGAATGGCCATGTGGGTGAGGAACTGTTTTTCATTACACTGGCAAGAGGCCGAGCGGCAGCCAGCATGGATTCCGGCCAAGGTTTTCAGCGGCCAGCATAGATGGCAAAGGCCAGATATTTGCATTGGAAGCTTTTCAGAGATGATGGTGCTTTCTGTCACCCCCCAATTCTCATTTATGCCGTGTCCCTAAAGAGAGCAATGATTGAGACAGTCTTCTAGGCCCACTTCCTTCTATCTTGTGTTGTTGGTTCATTTTGAATGGGCTCTACAGGACTCAGCATAGCTCTCTTGACAAGCTGAGTATGAGCTAGGGATATATATATATATATATATATATATATATATATATATATATTTCAGAGAGGAAGAGAGAGAGGGAGAGAGAGATGGAAACATGAATGATGAGAGAGAATCATAGAGAATCATTGATTGGCTGCCTCCTGCACACCCGCTACTGGGGATCAAGCCTGTAACCTGGGCATATGCCCTTGACTGGAATTGAACCTGGGACCCTTCAGTCCACAGGCCAACGCTCTATCCACTGAGCCAAACCAACTAGGGCTGAAACAGAATTTTAAAAAAATTACCAGCATTTTTGATCGACAGAAATCAACCTGTGACAAAGAAAGAAAACCTCAGTTTTTGTTTATGGTTTGTAAGAGAAACCTTTTTTAAAACAAACCGTCAGAAAATTGCAGCGTGCACAGGTTTACATTTGCAAACGAATGAATAGGATTGTTTCCTCCCACCAGGTGCAGTTTCGTCTGTGGTCACTGAATGCTGTTCCTCTCTCTCTAGGTCTTGCGCTCGACATCTTATTTGCTATTGCGAATGGGTTTTCGCCCTCATACGAGTTCTTCGTGACGACCCGCTTCCTGGTGGGCGTGATGAATGGAGGGATGTCCCTGGTGGCCTTTGTCCTGCTGAACGAATGTGTGGGCGCCGCCTACTGGGCACTCGCAGGTACTGCTGGGTCCACGCGGATGTGGAGGTGGTGAGCGGCTTCTGACAACTGCAGGGAACCCGTTTAACCCTGGAGTGTAAGGATGCACTTGGACTTGAAGTGCTCTGTCCAGCCGTTAGATTTGCAGCCCTGACCGTGAATGAGTCACTTGAATTCCACTGTAGAAAGTCGGCCTCACAGACGGCGGGCGAGCTCGGCCCCCCCTCACAGAGTGCCTCCAGATTGTTGGGAAAGGGTCGGTTTCCCTGAAGGGCATTCACTGCCCCCTCGCTGCCGGATCATTCGGATTATTTCTGTTCCATTGCAACAGTGGAACCAGAGCGTTGCCAAATTCACAGTAGAATTAGAGCAGTGGAATTAGAGCGAGTGTGAGAGAGTTCCCGAAAGCCCGCCCACTGACCCGCACCCAGGGCACCTGGAGCTCTTTTGAGATCTGGGCCGTCCCCAGGGTTCTGTCCTTGGCCCTCAGGTCCCAGCTGGTTTCTCTCCAGCAGTCCCTCGTGCACGCCACTGCGGCTGCAGATCGGCTATTGACCGGCAAGAGGGTGGGGAAAACCTGAGTGCTCAGCAATGGGATGGATTGGAAGTGGCCTCATTGTTCACAGTAAAAAAATAATTGGAAAATTACGCTTGATTACAAAATACTGTTTGCAGTACGTCCAAAATGCTAAGTAAAGTAGTTACAAGAAAGTGTAAGTATAAACCTAAAACATCCTTTTTGTTGTTGTTGTTAATCCTCCTCCAAGGGTATTTTTCCATTGATTTTAGAGAGAGTGGAAGGGAGAGAGAGAGACAGAGAGAGAGAGAAACATCGATGTGAGAGAGACACGTTGATCGGTTGCCTCCCTCATGCGCCTGACCAGGGCCAGCGGTCAAGTCTGCAACCGAAGTACGTGCCCTTGACCGGAATCGAACCTGGGACCCTTCAGTCCGCAGGCTGACGAGCTAAACCAGCTAGGGCTGGAGCTTATGTTTTCATCAGGAGGGGCAGAACAGATTTGAGGTCATTTCAGAAAATCGTAAGTACAGTGAAGAAAAGGTCTCATCCTGTGGCCACCTCTTTCTGCCGACACTGTCGTCAGTGGATGCTGGCACTCGGAACCGATCCGAGTGACAGAGGCCTCATTCTTGGGAACCAGGTGCTCTCGGATGCGCCGTAATGAACCTGTAATAGCTATCGATTATCTTGCGTTTCCAGGGAAATCACACTCGCCCATTCCCCTGCTTATCGGGCCACATGTTCTGAACACTGAGCATCGGCTCTCCCTTTGGTTCCCCTTTGCCTCACCAGGGCCCACAGTATACGTGTCGTTATTTTTAGTTACAGCTTGATAATCTACGAACAGAATAAAACATTTGTTTTACAGGATTTTTGTAGAGATTTTTTGTAACAACTTCAACAAAGCCCATTGCTTTGGGATGCTCACAGAAGCTCACCTTTCCCTAGAAGGGCGATGGGGGAGAGAAACGTAGGCAATGCAGTCTCACCAGTCAGACTGACCGGGTTCGGGTCCCCACCCTGCCACCTACAGCATCTAACCGTCTGAGCTCTGTCCTCACTCCATAGATGGCTAATGATGGTCCCTGTGGTCTAGGGCAATATATGCAAAAGGCTTACTGCTCAATAAATTGTAGCTATTATATAAATAGTAGCTACTTCTGGTACTGTCAGCAATAGCAGGTATGGAAAGCATGACAGAGGAATAGACTTTGCAAGTATATTGGACAAGCCGGTGGGTTTAATACCCACCCAGCATTTCTTTTAAAAAATACGAGTTTCTTAACAATCCCGTGGTTGGTTTTTTCCCCTATTAGTGTGCTGACAATAATCCATGCTTCATGGCGCTTATATTCTACTTGGGAGAGATAGACAAGAAAATAAATATGAAGTGTCATATCTGATGGTGATAAATTAAGTCGGGGAGGGCAAAAGGGAGAATTGGGAGGTAGGTTGTGATTTAAGATAAGGATTCCAGGGGTAGCGTCTGTGACGAAATGAAGTCCCAGTATTGCACTAATCTCATGACCTAAACCCCTCCCGGTCATACAGCAAACAATGTTTCCAAGCCTCGGCCACGGATCAGGCGCGTGCCCGTCCAACAGGCACAGCCTTCAAATCCGCCTGGACCACGTGGGGTGTGTATTTTTCATCTGTCCTTCCCCCCTTTTCACTCGGTTGCTGGCCTCCCTTCCAGTTTATCGTCTGAGGCTCGATATTTGTGTAGGTTTCTCTTTCCCGCTGACATCTCACGAGGAAGGAGCTGGCTCTATGACTTGGGTTGGGAATGGTCTGCAGACCGGGCCTCCCCAGTCACAGGTCTCTCTTCCCTGAACCAGGGTCGATCGGCGGCCTCTTCTTCGCGGTCGGCATCGCCCAGTGCGCCCTGCTGGGGTACTTCATCCGCTCCTGGAGGAGCCTGGCCGTGCTGGTGAACCTGCAGGGGACAGCCGTCTTTCTCTTATCTCTGTAAGTAGTTCCCTCTCGCGGAGTTTAGGCTCAGTAAGCAGAAGGAATGCCTTCAGAGGATGCGGGTCAGTGAGCAGCGTTATTCCCTTGCAGGAATTCGCCTGCACTGACTCCGGGTGAAGAACTAAGTTCTGCAAGCGCTCCCATGCTTGGCAGCTTCTGGGAAGAGAGATGCTTACATTAATTCAGAATGCAGGTATCCCTCGTTTAAAGTAACCTCTCCAAAAACTGCATCTTAGCCTTCAAATGATGGCATCGGGGTCCAATTTCTTTTTAACCTGATGCCTCAAACTTAAAGATCTTCCGGCTGGATCACAGCGTGGGCTGGGTGTGCGACAGAGTAGGATTTTTAAAAAATCTATTTTTTATATAAAAGACCTATTCATAGTAATATATATAATGTCAACTATTCACCATACAGATGAGTATCATTTCAGGGTCTGTGCGTGTGGATGCGGGAAAATTCTCAGCTACGGGAGGAATCCTTAGCTAAGGTGCATGGGCTCCGCAGAGTAAACGGACGAGCCCCGGTCAGGGCAGGGTTTACGAGCGACTCACCCACAGTGTTACCTTGGTGCTCTCGACGTAAAGGCCAGCCACCAGCCTCAGCTGCTTCCCCAGAAGTGTTCAGGGGCTTCTGAAAGGAAAGGGTTTCTCTGGAGGAGTCAGACTCTCATTGTAATCATCAAAACCTTTGGGCTAAATGCGATGTTCAGGCCATGGTCCCAGCTCTCTTCCGTGGCAGGCAGTGAGGGATAGCTGTGGTAGAATTTTCACTCACCTAGATCTTTAACCTAGCAGCTCTTTATTCAGGTTCAAAAGCAAGTACGGAAATGAATAGAGTAGAAATAGTTGACCTCTATTTAAAGTGGCCTATTTACTAAAGACTTAATCAGGCAGCGTACATAGCACCTCACCTGTGCCCAGGGCCAGCTGATCTGACGGATGATCGGCACACGTAACGCCCAACAGAACAATATTTTACTTGATCATTTACTTGTGTGTAAGTAATAATAACCAAGTGGTAATGCGGACGGAGGTAGAGGGATTTTTCAGGATCTTGTAGAAGGCCCCAGGTCCCGCTTTTGTTGACAGTTCAATGTTGTACATGAATATTCCCTCCCCAGTAGCAGAGCTCCTAGGAAGGACCCTGCCTTCCTTTCCATAGTCTTTCCTCTCTGCACCTGCTACCCTGGGGTCAGAATGAGAAGGCTCCATAGATGGCCATTGACGGACTGGCTGTCCAGGAAGCTCTGAATTCTGTGGCGTCTGTTGCCAATTCACTCCCCTTACTGACAGGCACCTTCAGTAGCCAATGTGATTTACACACGTTTCATTTTAGGCCAATCAGGTCACATTAGATCCAGAGGTACTTGATGTTGTGTTTAGTAAACAAGGCTTTGTGCTCCTGCCACCGTTTTGTCTTTGAAAAGTCCTCTAGGGGTGTGTGCAGAACTGGGAGGAGAAGACATACATGCCCAGCCAGCGTGGCTCAGTGGTTGAGGGTCGACCTATGAACCGGAAGGTCATGGTTCGATTCCCAGTCAGGGCACATGTTGAGGTTGTGGGTCCCAGTGTGGGGCGTGCCGGAGGCAGCCAGTCAATGATTCTCTCTCATCATTGATGTATCTCTCTCTCCCTTCCTCTCTGAAATTACATATGTATATGGGTCTTAAAACTGTTGGAAGATAGCAGTGGCGATATCGATGTCCAGTACGTTGTGCTGTAGTAGAAAGGAACTGCTGTTTTGTAACTGGAACTTAATAAGGAAGTCACTTTTGTTTCATAAGATCTTGGGGGGATTCAGGAAATGTCCTCAGATGCTTTGAATTTTTTGAAGCAGTAAATGCTCAAAAGTAACTGAATAGTGATAAACCCTGTTTAACTTTTATGTGTGGCCTTCAAATAATCTCTGCCTTCATGACCACATATCACCACCTTTAAAACACTTTGTACGAATTTATTTTCTCTGATGAGATAATAAAGATTTTTATCTTCTTTATGGGGCTTTTCAAGAACTGAAAACGCCTACTATCTCCACAGTGTTGTTCTAACAACACCTGGCTGTGATTTAGGGCCATAACTCTGACCCGTGCTTCAGGAAGCATTGGTAGTATTTAGTGCTATCGTCTGACCTTGCCATTCATATTAAATGGTCTTAAACGTGACCGCACACCGTTTACCGGTGTCACTGCTATTTGGGAAGCGGTGTCTAAGTTCCCGTTCATAGAGTAGATCACCGCTCAGCCCGGGCAGCTGTTGAGTCGCCCGCCCTGTCTTCCCTGTGTCTGGGAGCGTCGGCTTTAGGCCTGCGGTGGAGTCAGCGGTGGTGAGGGAATCGAGCGCAGCCTGGGTGAGCTGCCTCCGCCCTGTCACGTGTGCCCGTGTGAATATACAGCCTTTCATGACGTCTCTTTCAGATTCATTCCTGAATCACCTCGTTGGTTATACTCCCAGGGTCGACTGAGCGAGGCGGAGGGGGCTCTGTACCTCATCGCCAAGAGGAACCGCAAGCTCAAGTGCACGTTCTCACTCACTCAGCCGGCCAACAGGGGCTGCAAGGCGTCGGGGAGTTTCCTGGACCTGTTCCGGCACCGGGTGCTCCTGGGGCACACGCTGACCCTGATGTTCATCTGGTAACTGTAGCCAAGTGTGTGTGTGTGGGGTGGGGGGGGGGGGGGCGTTGATCTCCAGCTCCCGCTGCCAAGGGTCTGTTGGGAATCGGGCCCTTCAGGGTGACATACGTTTTACCTCTTTTGCCAGCACGAAGTTATTTTCACAGACACAAGGCCCCCTCCCCGAATGCCTGGCCTTGGCCTCTGTTTCACACCCTCCCCCTCAAGGAGGAAAGGATGGTGAAGGCAGGTTTACCGACCTTGATGGCAGAAGCACATCTTTGCTCCTGAGACATTTGACGCCAATATTGGTCGCCCTGCCAAAAAACGAACAAAACAGAACACCGGCCCGCCCAGTGTGGCTCCGTTGGTTGGAGCACCATCCTATACACCAAAAGGTGGCGGTTTGATCCCCAGTCGGGGCACATACCTTGGCTGCAGGTCCGATCCCCAGTCGGGGCACGTGCGGGAGGCAGCCAACCAATGTTTCTCTCTCTTCTCTCCCTTCCTCTCTCTGAAATCAATTTTTTAAAGAAGGAAAGCAAGCAAGCATAGCAGAAACATGGAAGTGTTTCTAATAGGCTTTGGTTTTGGCATCGAGCGGTGGGATGGCACATTGTGGTTGGGTTGCACCCTGTGTGGCATTGCCACTTGCTCACGGGTGGCCTGTCACTATCCGCTGGACAAGTGGGACCCTGGGAGTGTGGAGTGCGGGACTCAGCACCCCCCGTGCAGATCAGTGAATGAAGGGGTCGGCCTCCCTGAAGCTGATCTTCAAGTTTGGTTTATTCCAGCCCACCTGTCAGCGTGCTCTCAGCATCAGTGTACATGGCAGTGAAGGTTCAGGGCGGCTCCGTTTAAAGAAGTTGTGGCGAGGGGAGGAGCGGGTGGGCAGTGCGTGCGGCGTGTGGCGTGTGTAACGGTGTGCATTCTGCTGGTGCCATAGATGTTATCTGGTCCAGCGCTGGGTGTCAACATCAGGTTTACGGGCCCGGAGGACTGTGTGCTGTGGTCTGTACGTGTTGACCATGAAGGCTGCAATCATGGGGATAAAGAAGAATCGTTTTATAGGAACGCGATCATGGGTCCAAAGCTAAAGGGAACGGGAGGATCGGGAATAAGAAGCTGTGGAGATGTTTTTCTACATCAGGATTCTCTTTACTGGCTCCCCTAGCACTGGCCGCCACCTGCGTGGTCAGGGCCGGTCACACCGACCGCCCCTCCCTCCCGGTGCCGGTGGCGGGCACAGATGCTTGGCACATTGCACGAAGGACACGAGTGCGGAGGTGTGGAGATGACGGGGACCATCAACAGCGCAGCCTGACAACGCAGCTGCTAGTCTGAGATGCTCCCTGTTGCAACTACTCACAAAGCACAGGCAGGTGCCTTGGGCTTCACACGCTCTCCCTGTGTGTGTGTCATGGACAGGCCAGCCCTCCGCCTCGAAGGAGCCCCTACTTCTTGGGGAGTACTTACGTCTTGTCTTTAATGTTTTATTTTTTCGAGGCGTATTAACTTTGGGGTTCTGGCCTTCGGGGGATAAAGCATAAACAGGTGAAAAAACCAACAGACTGGACTTAGAGCCCGGGGGGCACGTCCCTGCTTATATCATGTCTTACACAACCAAAGGGACTGTTCGCAAATGAAATGCTCTCCCCCGGGCTCAGAATTGTAAAATCCACAATAACAGAGATGTGTCCTGGCACACACTGGTTCTCCCGGAAGGTGCTGGAAAGCTCTGGATCCTTCCTGTGGTCCCCGCCATTAAAGACCGCCCCCTGTGATTACTCCCAGTGTTAGCATCTGTTTCTGGGCTTACCTCCCTCAGTGGTGCCTTTTTGAACGGTTGCTTGGCGCCCTGAATATACTGTTAACGATTGTGCAAGCATTCTAAATTTTGTTCGGGGCCCATAACAAGGATTGCAATGATTTTAAACACTGCCGTCACTTATCCCAGTGACCGGCTCTGCCGTCAAGGAAACAAGCGAGCGAGTCCGCCTTGGGGCCGAGGCCTTCCTTGCCCACGTCCTCCCCTCTCTGTCACCCCCAGCTGGTAACTAAATTACTCCGGTGTCCTGAGCTGGCTCTGCTCACTCACGCCCTGGTTGCTACCATCGCAGGTTGGTTTAGATGGGCGTGGGCTTCCCTGGCTGGGAGTCCTTCCTGGGGATTTCTGTTTTCCATGCAGAGCAGACACGCACGAGCACCGACAGCACGTTAGGAGCAGCATCGTGGAAGGGCAGGGTCTCTACGGCAGGTAGAAAGGATTTTAAAATATTTCAGAAAACTGCATGGGTCCAAATTGACTTGAGAGCAGGTAGGACTCCGAGTTAGTAGCTCCTGTGCTGTGCGGTCAGGTTTGGCTCTGAAAGCTTCCCTTCATGTCCACATCTCCCAGCTCGTGTCCTCTGTTCGGGCAAAGTGCGAGGGGTCAAGGGAAACAGACAGCTCGGTGGCACCTTGCGTCCTTACCTGTGAGGTCCTGGCTACCACACTGCTCGTGGCCCTTAGTACACGCGTGACAGCTCTGCCCAGTAAGAAGTCACGGAAGTAGCTGCTGCCCAGGCTCACTGGCCAGAGAGGCGTGAGCACCAGGCAGTCCAGCTGCAGGTCCTCCCTCCCCCTCTCTCTCTCCCCCACCTCCCACCTTCTCCTTGTTACTCTCGCCCAGTCTTTGTTGCCCTGGGCACTTGGGCCGCTCCGTGCTTTGGCAGGGATGAGAAGAAAGCTTTCCCTTTCTCTTTGATCTCATCAGAGCCGCAGCTCATTAGACTTTGTCTAAGGCGGTGGTCGGCAAACTGTGGCTCGC
>NW_005871792.1:41823-61115 GCF_000147115.1 Myotis lucifugus | reverse complement strand
CACAGACGAGGCCCACCAGCAGGAGAGGTGTAGGGGGGCTGCCTGGTGAGGAGAGAACTGGACTAGATCACCCCTAAGGTGTCAGCAACTCCAGGTTTTACATGATAAACAGACCAAGAAATGCAGTTGCTTTCCCTTTCTAGAATGTAAGCTCCACAATGGCAGGCATTTTTTGTGGGTTTCTGTTTTTGCTAGTATAACCCCAGCGCCTGGAGCAAAGGCAGAGCTCATGGGCCAAACCCGGCCCACAGCCTGCTTTTGTAAATAAAGTTTTATTGGAACGCAGCTATGCCCGTTCATTCACACCTTTTCTGCATCTGCTTTCACAGTACAGCCACAGAGTTGAATCAGCATAACTGACCATACAGCCCACGAAGCCTGAAATACTGTCTGGCCTTTTCTAGAAAAAGTTTGACCATCTTTGATCTAGAATATTGCCTGGATCATCAAGGTGTTCCATACACATTGGATGAATGGGTGGGCCATTCTCTCGGTTGGTATCACAGAGGTACAAAGACCCCAGCTTAGAATACAGGGGACACGGGCATGGAATTCAGAGCTGGTGTGAACTTGGGCAACTTACTTGGCTTCTCTGTGTTTCTTATGCCTCATTTGTACAAGGACAATCACATTAGCCTTTAAGATGAAAAACGCAATCAGATACTGCACAAAAAGCACAGAGCTGGCTTGCAGACCTAGTTACTCATCGCACCGAGGAGTCTCTGGTACAAGGGTTCGGGCGTGACCGATCTGATGCCATGGAACAGGGTGTCAGAATGCGGAGCTTTCTTCCTGGTGCTTCCAGGAAGGAGGGGAAAGGGCGAGTTCAGAGGTGATGGTTAGGCAACCCAGCGTTTAAACTTGGAGAAAGCTGCTAGTCAGCCCATTTACATATGATGACATTTAAGATAGTGAACGAATCGGCAAGGTTTAATAGGCTATAGGTTTTCAGGTGTTTTTCCAATAGTGAAAAATAATGAGCCATTCCAATTCTCTGACATAGTCCTCTGAGGACCAGTTGCATACGGCTGCCTGGGGTCAGGGTGGAGCAGCCGGGGTCATGGGAACCATGGGAGTTACCTGGTGGGAGAGGGCCTGACCTTGGCCCTGTTTGCCAGCGGGCAGGCCAGTTCTCAGAGGGACGTGTTTTCCCATACGGGGCAAGTGCGGCCCCTTTGTGCTGTGGGCGGTGTTATTGCACACATGTGTTGTTGTTTTTTTCTGGCAGGAACTCTAAATGTTCCCAAGGTGTTCTGGCAAAGTCCCCAAGTCCTCCAATTCCCCAGGTTAAGTCAGAAACAAAATCATCACGGGCAAGTGCACATCCACACGAGCATGAGGCTGAGTCAGAGACATGTTGTAACTCAGGGCTGAAAACAGCCCTGTGGAGAGCTTCCCTGATCCGGAGAGTTTTGCAGATTAGCCCAATGCCTGCTTCCAACATGTCCATCGGTGTTCCTCCCTGTGTTGTGAGAAGCATGGCAGTTTCCGGAACCCTCTGGGACTCCGCTGGCAAGTGCATGTTCCTGTGTGAGACGGGCATCTGGAGGCTTGCCATCTCCCCTCATCACATGCATCGAGCCCGGGCCCCTAGCCCTCAAATCCCAGCTCTCACTGAAAACTGCTCAGTGCCCTGGCTGGTTCGGTTCAGTGGTTAGAGTGTCGGTCCTCGGGCCGATAGGGGTCGCAGGTTTGATTGCTGGTCAGGGGCACATGCCTTGGTTACAGGCTCCCCAGCCCCAGTGGGGGTGCATGCGGGAGGCAACCAATCGATGTGTCTCTCTCATGTCCATGTTTCTCTCTCTCCCCCCCCCCTCCTCCTTCCCTTCCACTCTCTCTAGAAATCAATGGAAAAAATATCCTCAGGTGAGGATTGAAAAAAAAAAACTACCCGTCCCCACCATCTAGAATTTGGCTATGAGGATCTTTAGGGCCTGGGAACCTGCTGTGCTTAGTTGGAGGAATACGGGCTGAATAAAAAGGGAAAATGAAAATGTAGAATCCAGATTTGTATTCTTCATGTTTTTATCTTATATATCAGGATGCAGGACACGGTGATCCCCTCTCCCGAGAGGCAGTGGCCACCTCTCTGCAGAGAGAAACACAGTTTCCTATCTCCAGAGTGGCTCCTGGGCCCCTGTCCTCTGACCTTGAGCCATAACCATCCACTCTCAGCCGGTAACTAGACTGCCACCTGCCACCTGCCACCAAGCACGTTCCAAAATAGCCCCAAACCCTGTGTGTCCCGCTGGTAACTCCGATGTTTCTACGTCCTTCCAGGAAGCACAGCCCAGGCCCCAGAGGCTCCTGTAAACACCCATAGGCCGATTCCAAGTCAGATGAGGGAGAATCATCCGCGAGGAGAGCGTGGCGGGTGGTGGGAGAGTGGCCGGAGCTTGGCGGGAGCGTCTGGCCAACCTCGTGCAGGAGCTCACCATCCACCTCATCTCCCTTCTGGGTCTTTCCATCCTCCCGTGGGCCACACTCCTCTCTCTGGAGCAATTAAGCACTGAGGTAGCTTATCCTCAATGTGACAGTGATCGCACCCAAACCATAGGCGACCCTCAATCCAGAAATCCCTGGTTGGTAATTTAAAAATAAGCAAATCCTCGATCTCCCTGCAATGCAGGAAGTAGATGGGATTTGTCCAGGGAAAGGGAGTCGAGAAAAAGGGCCGGCTCCTGCCCCTGAGTCTACTCACTCTGAGTCGCCCATGAAATGGTCTCGGTGGGGACCAGGGCCAACGCCATCAGCAGTGTCACTTCCACGAGAATGTCACTTTTCTTCAGGCAACGGGAGGCCCCTACCCAAGTCGAGAGGCTTGGTTAGCAAGAGTGTATGGAACTGCAGGATTTTCGGAAATCTCCTGTGATATTCGGTACAGAAGCCTCAAGAAGTCAGCAGGGCTTTCCCGGAGGTGACACAAGGCCTAGGACTTCAGGGCTCATCTCTTCAGCTGCCAGGATCACACTCATGAACCTCAAGGCTCGCTCTGCTCGACTTGACCCAAACCTGACCGCCTCACCCTTCTCTGCCTCGGGCCGGGCATTGGTCTCATTTATCGTAGCCTGAAGCTCTTCTTCTCCGGACAACCCAGGCCCCTCCCTGCCCTTGTTGGTGTCCTGCCCTAAAGTCACAGTGTGGACACCAAGCCTCGCTGGCACCCCAATTCTTCCTAGAGTCTCCTCTGCTCCTGGGCTCTAGCCCTTCCCCCCACATTCGGCCCTTTCTGCCCCGCTGTCGCCTCCAGCGTTGGAGAGGTTTGAAGGGTTGAAGCAGAGCGATGACATTAGCAGACTGACGGTTCAGAAAGATCTCGAGGGCTGTGGGTGAACCAGGCCCGGGAAGCCAGCCAGAGGCGAGCAGACTTGTCAGGGGTTGTTGTGGGCATCCAGGCGAGGGATGACACAGGAGGTTGCTTCTTAATTGTTACCACGCGCCGGAATTCTAAGCAGCATCCCATGTCACCGGCCAATTTGCTGCTCCCTGCCCGGGGCCCAGTGTCTGTCTTCCATGCCTCAGGTGCCTCCAGAAACGCTTTCCTGCGCAGGTGGGAGCAGGGGGCGTGTGCTTTTCCTGCTCTGCCCCAGCTGATCCCTGAGACTCCATGCCCAGGAGGGAGCCAACCACTGTGGAAGGACGCGTAGTGGCCAAGGGCCGGGAAGAGAGGACAGGATGCGAGGCAGGGAAAGGGGGCACCTTCCCCCCGCCATCTCCCACCAGGCAAAGCTATAGCAGGGGCTGGGCACGAGGTCTCAGGAAAGCTGGGGAGGGCAGGCAGCAGCTGTTTAAGTATGTGGAGTACCCCTAGATGTGCAAGTATGTGGGGTACCCCTAGATGTGTAAGTATGCGGTGTACCCTAGATGTGTAAGTGTGTGGGGCACCCCTAGATGTGCAAGTATGCAGGGTACTCCTAGCTGGAATTCCCACGCCTATCACGTACCTTTATTCACCTAGCAGGTTATGGAGAGCAGGTTTGCCTTTTGCCTGATTCCTGTTGCACTTAACCCCAACCTCCCATTTCCCCATTTCCTTATTTCTTTCTCCCTACGTCTAGCTCACACTGCTGTATTTTTTTATTACCCAAATCAACCACCGGGGTTGTTTCTGGAAACAAGACGGGTCTTAATCACATCTCCGCACGTATCTCTCTATTATGTCCCCCTCCATGCACATAAACACAAATGCCCCCCCGCCCCATGGCTTAGCCCCCATGCAGACAGGGACCCGAATGAGTGACACACACAGATGCACGGAGCAAGGTGTGTGCCCACAGGAGCCTGACGTGTTCCTTCAGGGGAGCCCCAAGATAAGCGTGTTGACATGCCCGGGAGCACTGGGTGAGAGGGCCCTGGCGTGTGCTGCCCCGGAGCCAGGGTGCCGAGAGCCCAGGTGAGGGCCGAGCAGGAAGGGCAGGGAGCAGGTGGGCCAGAGGCATCTCGTGGGCATGAGAAAAGCTGAGTGGTCCATGCAGCGATCCCAGGATTATTACGGTTTTGAGGTGTCTGTCCAGATCAGTTTGTCTGTCTGAGGCCAAGAGGACAGGAGTGGGCCCACACCCGGGGCTGCCTGGGCTCCGTCCGCACAATGGGAACAACTGGTAACGTCATTACCAGCAGCGGTGAAACTTCATTCCCGGTTGCTGGCAGTGATGAGGGCGGGCAAGTCTGTGCTCCTGGGTTGATACTTGTTCATAGGTATGTATATATCAGGGAAAACATAGTACATACAGGGCATGGTATGGTCCGTGGTTTCAGGCACCCACTGGGGTCTTAGCATGTATCCTCCGTGGATAAGGGGGGACTACTGTACATCTCAAGGGCCTTCCATATCCGCTGTAACACTTGTTATCATCTGTCTTTCATTATAGCCAACCTATGAGTGAGTGACATGTCAGTGGGGTTTTGCTTCCGTTTCCTTGGTGACTAATGATGCTCAGCAACGCTTCATGGACCTCACTGACGATTTGTGTATTTTGGAGAAGTGACTATTCAGATCCCTTGGCCATTTTTTTAAATCGAGTTGTTCGTCCTCTGTATTGACTTGTAAGAGTTCTCGATGTATGTGAGATACAAGTCCCTTATCAGATACATGACTTACAAATATTTATATAAACATAGAAAAATCGGGGGAACAAATACTCAGGCTCTTAATTCAGTGCCAGCATCGTGGGCCCTCACCGAGGAGAGGAAGCAGTGAGGCCAGGAGCAGGTTCTGAGATGCGCCTTGAAGTGTGGAGGCTGAGACGGACAAGGAAACACATGGCTGTAGCGCTGATCCTTCATCACTCCCATTAGTTCCACAGCTATTCCTTGAGGGCCTACCCAACGCCAAGCCTTCTTCTAGGAAACAGAGAAATAAGACTGTTCCTTCCTTGTCAGGTGTTGACAGTCCAGGGCAGGGGTGGGCAAACTTTTTGACTCAAGGGCCACAATGGGTTCTTAAACTGGACCGGAGGGCCGGAACAAAAGCATGGATGGAGTGTTTGTGTGAACTAATATAAATTCAAAGTAAACATCATTACATAAAAGGGTACGGTTTTTTTTTTTTTTTAGTTTTATTCATTTCAAACAGGCCAGATCCGGCCCGCGGGCCGTAGTTTGCCCACGGCTGGTCCAGGGGAACACAGTCCGGAGAAAGACACATAAACAGATATTACTGTTTGCAAGTGGACGTACTAAGTACAGTTACAAGTGTTACGGAAGTTCAGGGAAAAGAAGGGAAGTCAGTCTTGGTCACCTTGCAGGGGTTCTCAACCTTCCTAATGCCGCGACCCTTTAATACAGTTCCTCATGTTGTGGTGACCCCCAATTTCATTGTTACAAATTGAACATAATTAAAGCATAGTGATTAATCACAAAAACAATATGTAATTATATATGGGTTTTCCGATGGTCTTAGGCGACCCTGGGGAAGGGTCGTGACCCACAGGTTGAAAACCGCTGCCTTAGAGTTTCAGATGATCCATTAAATCAGGGAGTCTTCATCCGGGGTCTTTGGATAGAATTCAGGGGATTGCTCATTGGGATGAGAAAAAATTGTATCTTTATTTTTAATACCTGAAGTTGAAATGTAGCGTTCCCTTCACGTATGTGTGAAAGGGACAAACCACAGTAGTACATAAAAATCACAGATGTGTACACATTTTATTAAAGTTGTTGTGGAACTTGAGGTGTTATTTCTGCTCATCACTACTTCAGCAATCATGGTAGTTATTACACCCAACACTAGATCTTATTATTTATTGTACTAATAAATAAGCAATATATTATTATAGCCAGATTTGGTTTATTCGAGTTCTGATTGCCATATTTCAATATAGTTGGTTTCCTTTGTAACCCTATATATTTTCTTTTGTGTATTTATAAACTGAGGTGGGGTTCCTGAGCTTACTCAACTGCCAAAGGTTAACTGGCACAAAAATGTTAAGCAGCCCTGCCTTGAAAGTTCTTTTAGCCTTTTAAGAGAGAGAAAGAAATATTGATTTGTTGTTCCATTTACTGATGCACTCATTGGTTGCCTCTTGTATGTGCCCTAACTGGGGATCGAACCAGCAACCTTGGCATATCCGGACAACACTCCAACCAACTGAGCTACCCGGCCAGGGCTAAGTAGCTTTTCATTTAGTCTGGAGGTTCTACTGATCCTGGAACACAGGCAAATAAGCAGATAGTGTCAAAATATATAACAGAGGTCTGAATAAGGTACACAGAACAAAGAAGAGAAGAACCACTTCTTTCCAGAGCAACCAGAGAGGCTACAGGTGACATTCGAGCTGACTCTTGAAGGTGAATAGTTTGGAGAGAGTTTGGTTCATGGGGTCCAGCCTTGCATCCGGTCCTCGAGTCACTTCTACAGCTAATTCCATCACCTGGGCCCCCGCCTCTGCCCGAGACGCTTGTACCTGGAGACACGCTGGTCGGCTGGAGTGGGAGGAGAAGGGAAGGGAAGGGGGGAACCTGACAGCTGGAGTCACTCGGCACAAGGCAGGCCTGTGTTTACGGATCCAACAGGAGACAAGACGGAAGGAAGGCCTAAGACCACCAGGGGCCGTGAAGTTGGGCTACATGGAATAAAAGAAAGACCCTGGACTTGGGAATCAGTCACATCTGGACTCCACACTCAAATGGACCCTAGTGACCTGCGTGAGCGTGGGCACGTCGTTTCTTCTCTTTGAGCCTCCGTTTTGTCACAGGCAAATAGGATTTGGGCTTGTACAGCATATGGAAAAGTACTTGGCACCGGGTAGGCAATCAATCACTGTCCGTGCCTCTTCCTTTCGGTTTGCCCACAGCCAGCCTGGCTACCCCATCGGTAAGAATTTGACCTTGATTATTCATTGTCTAGGCCCAGCAATAATGACTAGATTTATTAACTGCCGACTGTGTGCTTGACCTTGTGCTAAACACGGTTTCTTTTCCTCCTCCCAACAACCTATGAAGTTGGAAATCTCTGTTGTTCGGATGAAAACACTGAGGCTCAGAGACGTTAAGAAATGTCATTTGCCCGAGGTCTCCCAGCCGGGAAGTGGCGGAACTGGAATTTAGACCCAGATAGAGCTGACAGTGAAAATCTGTGCGGTGCCTCGTGCTGCTCCCAGAAAGATAGCTGGAGATTGCTCTGCTGGGTAAATCTTTAATCCGTGCCTATCAACATTGGACTAAAGCTCAAGCATGCCTTGCTTTATGCCTATAAACGCTAAAATAAACAAAAGAAAGAAACAAAGTGAAAATCCACAAAGGAAGATCATCTAAATAAACACTTATAAGGGATTAAGAAAAAATAAATAACTCGTAGCCTGGCTGGTATGGCTCAGAGGTTGAGCGTTGACTTATGAACCAGGAGATCACGGTTCAGTTCCCAGTCAGGACACATGCCCGGGTTGCCGGCACGATCCCCCTTGGGGGCATGTGGGAGGCAGCTGATCGAGGATTCTCTCTCATCATGGATGTTTCTAGCTCTCTCTCCCTCTTCCTTCCTCTCTGAAATCAATAAAAATATATTAATAAATAAATAACTCATAGACACAGACAACAACATGGTGATTATCAGAAGGGAAAGAGGTTGGGAGGAGGTCAACAACAACAACAACAAAACATAAAATAACAGTAATATTTGGGGCACTGGATACCATCACCATTGTTCCCAGACAGCTGAAGGCGACAACTATACGATGAAGGTCAGCAGTTCTTCCTCAGGGCTTTGTGACTGGAGTCGCCTGGGGTGGGGATAGCTCCCCTCACAATCCGTACACCCTGACATTAAGCCAAGGAGATCCCAATCCCAAAGACTGATCTTTGTGTACTGCTCACAGTTTAGTAAACATTCCCATTTACAGGGCATCTGCTGACCCTTTCAACCCTGGGGGATGTATAGGGCCAGGTTATTTGTAATCTCAGAATAGGAGCCTGAGTTTCAGAGAAGCAAGGTGACTTGCACAAGGTCAATGAGCCAGGAAAAGGCAGAATCACCATCTAAACTCCAGCTTCTGCCCCCTTTCCAGGGCTATGTCCACCTCTCCTGGCACCTCCATCCCGTCCAAATTAGATAGGAGGGTGAGGCTCTTTGGAGGCAAACGTCTAGACTCCTGGGAACTGTGTGTAGATTTTTGGCAGTAAGGCTGGAGCCTGGGTTGAAAGGAGATAGTATTTATTATAAAAGAAAAAAAACTAGCATTTCTTGAAATAATAGCTTTCTCGGGACATAATTAGAAATTTGCCCTTCTAAAGTGTACAATTCAGTGGTTCTGAGTATTTCACAAAATTTTGCAACCATCACCACTAAATTCCTCAGCATGGAAAGAGCCCATCGCTATTGCAGTCACTGCCCATTCCAGGTACCTTCCCCTCTGGAAACCACTCTCTACTCTGTTTTTATGAATTTACTGGCCATTTCAGATAAATAGAACCATTCAGTATGTGGCCTGTTGTGTATTTTTTCACTTATAATGTTTCCAAGTTTCATTCCCATTGTAGTATGTATCAGTCCTTCATTCTTTTTATGACCAAATAATAATCCACTACACAGATATGCCACGTTTTATTTATCCATATATCAGTTAATGGACATTTGCACTGTTTCCACCTCTTGGCGGTTATGACTAACACTGCTATCAACATTCATGTGCGAGCTTTGTGTGGGCATGTTTTCATTTCCCATAGGTATGTACCTAGGAGCAAAATGGCTGAGTTATATGGTAGCTCTGTGTTTAGCTTTTTGAGGCTTTGTCAGAATAAGTCAGTTCTTTTATATATATATATACACTAGAGGCCCGGTGCATGAATTTGTGCACATTGAAAGGAAATTAATTAGAAGAAACATTTTAGAGGCTGGGGAGGGACCACGGGGGGTTGGCTCCAGGGCGTGTCCAGCCCGTCTCACCCAGACCCAATCAGCCAGATCCCAGCAGCAAGCTAACCTACCGGTCGGAGCGTCTGCCCCCTGGTGGTCAGTGCATGTCATAGTGACTGGTTGAGCAGTTGACCGATCAGTCAGACACTTAGCACATTAGGATTTTATATATATAGATATTTTATTGATTTTAGAGAGTCAGAGAGATAGAAACATCAACGATGAGAGAAAATCATTGATCAGCTGCCTCCTGCATGACCTCCACTGGATATCGAGCCTGCAACCTGGGCATGTGCCCTGACTGGGGATGGAACAATGACTTCCTGGTTCATAGGTCAATACTCAACCACTGAGCCACACCAGCCAGTTCTTTAGTCTGTTTATTCCCTCATGCTACACATTCTGTTCATACTATTTTCAAAGTGGCTGCACCTTTTACATTCTCACCCGTATATGAGGGTCCACATCCTCCCAGCACTTCCTATTATCTGTTTTATGTAGTATTATTATTACTAGAGGCCTGATGCACGAAATTCGTGCAAGGGGCTCGGCCCTCGCAGCTGTGGCAGCTTGCCTCGGCCCTTGCAGCCCCAGCTTCATCTGCAAGGTCGTCCGGAAGGACGTCCAGAAGGTTGTTCAGCTGTCTGGTCTAATTAGCATATTACGCTTTTATTATTATAGATTATCATTCTAGTGAGTATGAAGTGGTATCTCATTGTGGTTTTGATATGCATTTTCCTAGTAATTAAAATGTTTTTCTTAGTTTTGTGAGCTGCTGTAGCAAACTAGTAGAACCTGAGTAGGAGGTCATGGGAACCTGTGATCCAATAGCCCATTGGTCAGAAACACTGATAACAACCTGGACTTGCAATTGACATCTGAAGTTGAGAGTATAGGGGGTGGGAGACAACCTCGTCTTAAAGGCTATTTTGTCTGATATTAGTATAGCAACTCCAGCTCTATTTTGAGTACTGTTTGCATGATATAGCTTTTTCCATCTAAATTTTACTTTCAGCCTATTCATATCTTTGAATGTAAAGTGTGTCTCTTGTAGAGAGCATATAGTTAGGAGATTTCTTTATCCATTGTTTTGAATCTCTGCTTTTTTATTAGAGTTCTATGCCATTTACATTTAAGTAATTACTGATAAAGGTAGGATTTGATTTTTGCATTTGCTTTTTTTTTCTGTATGCCTTATGGATTTCTTGTTCTTCTCTGACTTTATTACAGCCTTCTTTTGTGTTAAATAGATATTTTCTAGCATAAGCCATTCCCTTGCTGTGTGTGTGTGTGTATGTATGTATACATATATATACACACACACACACATATATATACATACATACATACATACATATACATGTGTGTATACATATAATATTTTTCCTTTGTGGTTGGCCTGAGGGTAAATAAGATTTTAACTTAAAACCACCTAGTTTGCATTAACGGCCTGCATTTGTACTGCACATTCCCATTTTTCTTTTAGTTCTCAGGAAGGAGAAAGTAAGAAATCTGGGCTGGAAACCCTTTCTGTGTCTTGGCCCGAGAACCCGTCTGGAGTAATGTTACCCGTGCATAGTGCTACTCCAGGCACCAATTATGGCCACATGAGAGGGGTCCCTTTTTGATTCCCAGGGTATAGATTTTCAGAGTGATCATAGCAACTTTGTATGAACTTCTCAGCTTCCAAAGTGAATTCAAATATATCAGTGATTCTCAAAGTGTGGTCTGGGGAGCCGTAAGTGTTCCCGAGACCCTTTCAGGGGGTCCTCAAGGACAGAACTATTTTCATAACAATACCAAGATGTTATTGGCCCTTTTTAGCTCTCATGTTCCCAGGCAAGTACAGGTTGGATGCAGAAGCCGAGATGAGAATTTACTGTCTCTATTACCCCGGGCATCAGAGAGATTTGCAAAACTGTAAAACAACGCCACTCTTCTCTCTAAGTCGTTTTTGAGAACATAGTGATATTTCAAAAAATAGATTGTTTGTACTAACATATAATGGTTTCCTATTGTTCATTTTAAACGAGTTAAGTATTTTTTTAACTTCTCAGTTTTAATTTATAATATGGTAATGTTGATAAATATTGCACATTTAAACAAAAGCTTATTTAGGATCTAGATAAAATTTAAGAGTACAAAGGGGTCCTGAAACCAAAAGTTTTGAGAGCTGCTGACATATTATTATCTCACTCAACCCTCACAACCTGTGGAAAGCAGGACAGGTTCAGTCACTCGCTGCCGTGGCCCCTTGGATAAGGAAACTGAGGCTAGAAGCCTGGGACTGTACCTGGAAGGGCTGGGTTGGACAGGAAGACAGCCAATGATTGAGGCCAGAGCCAACCCAGGTCACTGGAGTGACTGGAGAGACACTTCCTGGGAGCTACCACCTCTTGGTGGCTGTTGACCCATTGGTTCGCAGGAACCAATATCTTCCAAGTTCTAGATATTCTCTCCACCTTGGCTTCCATGATACCCTGTTTCTAGTTCTGCAAGTGGCTCCTCTTCTTCTCTCTTCCCCTTAAGTATTGCTGTGACCCAGCATCCTATCCCCAGGCCTCTTCGGCCTCACTCTGTGGTTTCCTGGGTATGCTCGTCCACAATTACATATGATGGCTCCCAGATGTGCCTCTCCAGCTCAGATATCGCTCTTGAACATCAAAGCTAAGTCCTGGATGTTTCTACCTAAGGACTTTAGATGTTTTAAACCCACATGCTCAAAACTATGTCATCACTAGGCACTCAGTGTAGTGTACTAGTCACAGGTAATATGCCCGTGAACAAGACATGGTCCCTGTCCTCAAGGAAACAACAGTCTAGTGGAGATCAGTCCAAAACCAACTTCCGTGTTTTGGGGCCTGGTTATTGTTATCACCATCAGCCCAATTACCCAACACTCCTCCTCCTTCCCCGTCTACTCCATCCAGTGAGTCACCAAGTCCTATGCATTCTATTTTTTCATTTCTCTCCGTCACTACTGCAACACCCTCAGATCACATCTCCTCGTTTCTCCTGCGAACTCTTGCAGTAAAGCCCTAGCCACTCTCCTGGCCTCCTGTCTCATCCCCATCTAATTCATGCCTCATGCTGCTGCCTGAGTGACCATTTCCTAACCTCAAGTCTGCTTTCCTTACTGCCAGTCGTTACTCCCTCTTCTCTGTAAAATAAATCCAGACTCCTTAGCCTGCCTCATGGTCTTATTTGGGAGTTGACCTTTGCTTCATTTCCTGTCACTCTCCTGAATGTATCCAAGACATTTCAAAGGCTGTTTTTGACAGTAAGAATGCCCCCCCTGATCACCTGGTCATTATTCATGACCCTCCTCAAAGGTCTTTTTCTCTGTAAAATTCTTATGACCTCCAAGAAGTCTGGATTAGTTCCCTTCTATCTTGCACAGGTCTCTTTTCATTGTGGTACTTATCACACTGTATTATAATTTATTTACATAGTGATCTCCTCCCTAGATAGAACACCTTTATGGCAGGAATTGTCCTTTATTCACTTCGGTATCACCAGTCCTAGCCCAGTGTCTGGCATAGAGTAGGGGCTCAGTAAATACTTAGTGACTTCGTGTTGAAGATCTGTAAAATATGGATCCTTTAACCTTCTTCTCATTTTTTCAATTTACAATTTCCATCCCATTTTCCACTCAATCACTCAAGCCAAAACCTTGGGTAACTCCGTTAATCGATTGCACGCTCTTCCTTAGCCAATGAGTCACCAAGTCCAACTCATTCTCTTTCTGTCCTCGCTCTCCAATGTCAGCTGCCCTCCATCACCACCTTCAGAGAAGGTCTCTGTTCCTCATGAACTCGGCAGCCACATTTCCAACCTCAAAAATTGGAACATGGAGTTTTTTGTGTCCCCTCCAGATATAAGGGATTCTGGGAAACAGATATCTCTTCTAAAAGGTTGGAATTTTTCGAATGTTTCTGTAATTTCCAGGGACCGCAGCAGAGGATATTTGAAATCAAAAAGCCACTAAGAATTCAGGTTGAGTGGTCATCTGACCTTGACAAAAGTTCTTGGCCTCTGTTTTAAGAGACTCAGGCCTTAAGCTCTTTATCATCTGCGTGACAACAGACAAAGTCACAGACAGGAGTAACTCAGAATGCAATATTGTAAGTACCTAATACATGAGGAAGCAATTAAGAAGAGAGATACAGAGGAGGTGTGACCTGAACTGGGCTTTCAGGGCATTGCAGCAGAGAGCTGCCCTATGGGAACACCCCAACTCCAGTCCCCACTGATGGAACTGGACCCTTGTCCACCAGCCAAGGTTGATTGGCCAGAGAAACCTGGTCCAAGGGCATCCTCCTGGGCAGTCTGAGATCTAGGACTTGGACCAGCGTGAAAAGATGAGCCTTGGCAATCAGATTCCCTCCTGGAATCTCAAATTGGGAAGCCAAAATGGTAGCTCTGGGAGCACAGGCAGGTGCTAAAAGGCGTGCCTTGAGGCAAAGGTGGGGCTGGAGGGTCTAGGACAAGCCAAAGCCTTTGCGAGCCCAAGTCACAAGGACACAGAAAGCATGTCAGCAGAGGCACCAACACTCAGTATAAGTGACAGAGGGGTTAGAAAAAGTGAGACCATGCGGCTGAAACGAGGGGTGGAGCAGCCAGTCCCTGAGCCCACGCTGGAACTTGATGTCTTGCCAGCTCCGGTCCAAATCTATGTGCAGCCTTACAGCCACTCCTTAACCTTCTTTTCCTGGTGATTGTTTGAATGCTGTTCCTTGCAACCTGAAAGCTGAACTGAAACAGAGTCAACCAGGCAGAGCAGATGGAGGGAGAATTTGAGAAGCCCAGCGTAGCACAGATCGCAGTAGAAAGATCAAATTTCTCATGGACAACTCAGGGAAAGGTAGAAAGGGATTTTATTTTTTTTTTAAGTAGGAGGTAAATGAAGGGATGCCTTAATTTTTTAAATAAGCCACATCGGTATTGGGGAGTGAGTGAGTGAATGAATGAATGTAGGTGAAGGCCAGAACGTACTCAACTTTGAATGACAGGATCAAGACTGAGACTTGACTCCATAGGCGACAGGAAACCACCGCAAGTTTGGAAAAGGACGGAGACACCGTCCATATGGGATTCGAAAAACCATGACGGTCTTGGAGGACATCCCGCTTCCCAGCGTTGAAGCCTGCCGGTCCCAGTCCCCCAGTGACGGCCTGCGCACGTATGGGGAGCATCTGGCCGAGAGAACGTGAAAGCCGCCTGTGGTTGGAAGCAGAACTACCCGTTAGGATGGTCGGAGGGAGGAGGCTCCACTCAGACCACCTAGGAAGGATAGCCAAACGCTAAGAGGTCAGTGAATGTCACCTCCATGTGCAGCCCCAGGCGTGATCCGCTCTAAGTGGGGCCCCTATAACGGCGGGGCCCCCTGTGCACGTCCATGGAGAGCCCAGCTGTCAGCCAGTTCCCTCCTCCCAGCCAGGCACTGGCGGCAGCTGTCTGCTTCCCACCATGTCAGCATGGGCCCAGCTCTCAGCAGCTCTTCAAATGTCCCCAAATCCACGCACGTGACATTACAGTGAGCAGCGGAGAACCTCCAGGCAGTTGCGGGAGGGGGTTTGCATTGCGCAACCCACAGCAAACAATGTTAAAAAGCCACCAGACTGTCTGCTCCGGAAAGCCCTCCTCGGCCTGCCGGACAGCCACCAGGGGTTTCTTTCTCATCCCAGCCCCCTGTCTAGCCACCTGGGTCCTCCTCCTCCTCCTCCCAGATTCCTCCTGCTCCGTTTTTGCAAAGTCATTCCGCTCTGCCCTCAAATGTGTCTACCCAAACCCAAAACACAGCTTAGGTGAATCAGCCGGGCCCCCACCCCCCACCCCCGGAGATAGCCATCGGGGTTATAAATAAAGCATTGTGTTGTTGTTGCAACAAAGCCGTCAGCATACAGATTAGCATCTCCCAACCCGGGCACCAGCTGCGTTTCCTTGGCCCCATCACTTCGCTCTCTGGGCTGCTGTTTCTCATTCGTTGACATGAGAGGCACAGGTGGGTCAGCCGGGGTGAATCCCTCGACCACTCAGCTCCGTGTGACTTAAGAGTCAAGTAGAAGGACAGCTGGGGGCAGAGAAGCCAGTTATGTAAACCCAGGCCTTAGGGTGGTGGGGGAGATAGGGATGGGAGGGGGATTTGAGGGGAGGGGGGATAGGGACTGGGGGGATCCCGATGGCCCGGAGGAGGAGGAGGAGGAGGAGGAGGAGGAGGAGGAGGAGGAGGAGGAGGAGGAGAGGGGGGGTGTGGGGCCCCCAGCACTGGCTGTCCCCCATGGCTGTGGCTGCAGCCCAATGCAGAGCTCCTGGAGAAACGGCTTTGTCCCTGCCGCCCACGCTCTGACTGCTTTAAGGCTCACGCTGGGCCCGCGATGACTTTTTGATGGAGTGGATGCGGCTCCCTGCAGGGGCCGGCAGTCTGGAGAAGAGAAGGGCCTGGCAGAAAACACACCCAGCTTCCCAGGACGGCCATGTCTCTTCTGCTTTCTCCTCAGAGTCGATTTCCAGGCCGTGGCTCTCCTTCTCAGCCATCTGTAGCTCCCCTCAGTGCGCAGGGAGGGGGAGGCAGCAGCCCAGCGGCCAGCCTGTGTGGGAACACCTATGGATGTCTGCTGGAACGGCAGGAGCAGAACAAAGTGGCCTTTATGTCCAGCTTTCCAAAAGCCTTTGTGTGCCCTAGAAGCCGGTTATTATTGAGTTATTAAGGCCCAGTGCGCGGGGCCAGGGATGGACACGCTCGAGCGGTCCCAGGCAGCTTCAGCTAGTTCAGGCTCCTCGTCCTGTGACCTAACCTGACTCCCGCTTGCCATCCTTCCTTGGACGAGGGGTGGGGGGGGGGAGCAGGAGGGCGAGGCCAGGGCCTTATAGAAGGTGCTCAGGGCTGCTCACCAGACTGGTCCGTTCAGTTCCCGGGAATCATTTGCTGCATAATCCATTCTGGCAATATTGTGTTTCTTAAAGCACCAGCCATGCAGCGTGGGGGCGGGGCTGTTGCATAAGGACGTAACTGAGACCAGGTCTTCCCAGGTTTCAGCAGGCAGGTTGCTCAGGGGGGTGGGGAGGCCCGAGTGTTCCGGTTGATGTGTGTCGCTGGGGCCAAGGACGAGAGGGTGGGGTGGGCGCCGTGGTGTGGGGTGGGGACAGTCCGGGCCAGTTTGCTGAGCACAGGTCTGTTCCAGATTGTCACGGATCCCTAGTCACAACACCTGTGAGCTTTGTCATCTGCCCCAACAGCCCCTGCTTTCTCAGAGGAAGAGAGGAAACCCACAGGGCCAGGTGACCTGCCCAAGGTCACTCCGGTCCATCGGCGTCCCACTGAGATACCAGGTGTGGCCGCCATCCTCCGGGTCTGCAGGCACAGTGCCCTTTAAACGGCAGTGCCAGTTCAGTGCTGGTGTGGGGACAGATGAGTCCCCGGAAGGCACAGACCGTATTCTTCATTGCCGTTTATGGGGCACGCAGCAGGCTCAGGCACAACCTCTGAAAACACAACAAGATCAAACGTCACATCCTCCCAGCCAGCTCCGCGGCGCTTCCCTTCACGGAAATATGGAGAACCGTCTTGCTGCATTTGTAGCAATGCAGGTGTCACCCCGTATTGTCAGTCACTGCCAACCCGTCTCTGCCACATGCTGTGTGCGCCCTGAGCACAGAGACTGCGCCCCACCCATCACAGCACGTGGTCAGAGGCAGATGCAGAAGAAATGTTAACGAGTGGAGGTAAAGGAAGTACTTTAGTTAAATATGTAGGGAGAGGATTTTTAACATTTTAATCTTGCCCGCCCAGTGTGCTCTCCGTGGTTAAGCATTGAGCCAGGAGGTCACGGTTCAATTCCCAGTCAGGGCACATACTCGATCGATCCCCAGTGTGGGGCATGCGGGAGGCAGCCGATCAATGATTCTCTCTCATCGTTGATATTTCTCTCTCTCTCTCTCTCTCTCTCTCTCTCTCTCCCTCTCCCTTCCTCTCTGAAATCAATAAAAATACATATTTAAAATTGTAATCCCTCTTTAATTCTATGTGGACTATAGACGCGACGTGGACACCTTCTAGGTGGAGTAAGGGTGGGGTAGCTGCGACAGCCTGGAGGGGCTGTGTCCCCTGGGCCACCGAGCAGTCAGCAAGAAGAGGGACAGACTTCTCCAGGAGTCAGTGATTGGGAAAACCACTCTGGGCTGTGCAGGCAAGCACAGAACAAAGGGCCGAACTGCGGAGACTAACGTCCACGGCGCCCGTTAGCCTGCCCGCTCAGGCGCCGGTCAATGTGCTGTTGATTTCAACTTTTAAAAGTCTTTATGAATATATTTTTCTGAATGTAGAGACAAAACTGGCTCGTTGTAAAAACAAACACATTTAAGGGCCCCACACCTTACAATTACATAGAAATGTAAAGTGAAGAGTCAAAGGCCGCTGTGACCCACCCCAAACTGTAACCCAATAACCACTGGTAATAGTTGGCGTTCTTCCTTCTAGGTGGTTCCATCATGCAGATACTTTCTTTGCTTTTGATTTTTGGGGTTGTTGGTTGTTGTTTTTTTACATACGTGAAATTATATTCTAAATATCACTCCGCGACGTTTTAAACGTACAGATATATCGTCCAAAATTTCCAGGTCAACATATACCGATCTAGCCCATTGATTTTTTGCTGTAGCAAAGTGTTCCCCTTATATTTAAATAAATCCTAATCACTGGACACGAGCAAGTAGGCCTGAACGCTCTTGCACAAAGGCTGCGGCCAACATCAGACGTGTCTGTGCAACGTTCATGTCTCCACAGGAGCAAAAGCAGCTCCGTTGATGTCCTACTGAAGACGATGCAACTAATCAGAATAGGACCACCCATGTGTTTTAAAAACCAGAGTGGGGTGGGTGTGCAGACGGGGATAGTGAATATCGCCGTGGGTGTCTGGGCTTGGTTTGCGGATTTGTGTAACCCTGAAAGAACGGTCCATTCTTGAGGGCAAGAATCTCAACTCCCGACTCCCAAATTCTAAAGCTGTTACTTTTACATTTAATCTAAATTAGGTTTCATCAAACAGCCCAACTTAGGGTCAGCCTGTGTGAAGTTCAAGAGCGTCACTTCACCCACATCCCAGGAAGACCTGCCACTGGACACAGCCTTGGGTTGGCATTCACAGGATCGGTTCCCACTTTTGCCAATGAATGGGCTTCTGGGTTCTTCAGTTACACGGGTAATTATGGTTTGAAATTCAAAACAACAGTATGACTTTAATGATTCTCCTGAGAAAGAAAAATCCCTGCAGTAAGCAAAGCCGCGAGGGGCTTAGTGACTCGTCTGCTTCGCCTTCTACTAACTGTGCAGACAAGTCACTAACCCAGTGATGGCGAACCTTTTGAGCTCTATGTGTCAGCATTTTGAAAAACCCTAACTTGACTCTGGTGCCGTGTCACATGTAGAAATTTTTTGATATTTGCAACCATAATAAAACAAAGACTTATTTTTTATATTTATTTTATATATTTAAATGCCATTTAACAAAGAAAAATCAACCCAAAAAATGAGTTCGAGTGTCACCTCTGACACGCGTGTCATAGGTTCGCCATCACTGCACTAACCTCTCCTCTCCTGTGAGCAAGCAGGTGCCGCCGACTCTGAATCATTATTGTCAAGATCACAGGTAATATATGTAAAACACAAAAGACGAGGTTCAGGTTCGGCAAAGAATGGCAGTAGTATGATTTGCAATGGAAACTACTAGGAATAAATACCAAGCGAAAGAGGTAAAGGTAACGGGCAGGAAGGAGAAAAGAAAACCCAAGGGACATGGGTCCTCAATTGGGACCTTTTTATCACAGGACCCGTGATGCCTGTTTCCCATGGTGCGCTATCGGCCAAGTTCAGTAGGAGGGGTTGTACCTCTATCGTCCTGCCTAATTCTACAGCAAATGTGTGAGGCAAGTCGTCTTCTCC
>NW_005871792.1:37657-40935 GCF_000147115.1 Myotis lucifugus | reverse complement strand
CAGGAGGGCCTTCTGCAGAATCCTTTGTTTCTTCGCTCCAGCAAGCGGGCTCACACACCCCGGTCCTTTGCCTGGAGAAAAACTCCTTACTTTAGCCCACGTAGGGATTTCCAATAACCGGTGTTCTTTTTCACGTGCTTCTCTTGCCGTGTTGATGCCACAGTCTGTACCTCGCTGCCCTGCAAATCCCCCCCAAGGACACCGAAGTGTCCTGCCCCCGCTTCCCCAACTGATCGGCGTAAACAGCACTGTCGTGTTTTTGTGTGTTTTTTTTCTGCTCTGGCTGCAAATTTACAGAAAAGCTGTGTAATTAAAGGGCTTAGGCCGGGAGGAAAACGGTGTTTTCCCACACACGAGGAAGTCCCAGGCAGGGCAGCGCGAGGTCGGCCAAGTCTGTGGCTCGGGCTCTCTCCATGTCCCCTCGCCATCTTCTGTGTCAGCTCGTCCTCAGGGTGCTCCCCTCGGGGCTGCAGGATGGCCGCACGGTCGGGCGCCACACCAGATGGACAGCAGCCTGCAGAAGGCACGACTCGGCTGCCCCGTTACTTCTTTGGCCAGAACCGAGTCACGGCGTTACCTGCCCCACGCTGACCAATCGGATGGCCCTTGGTATTGACATTTTAATTCATTAGATTCAATAAAAGCAAGTGTTCCAGTCATGCTGGCCACGTTTCCATTATTACAGCACCTCCATGGGACACCCTCTCCGCCCGTCACTGGCAAGAAGAATACAATGACTCAGATCATAAAACATCAGTCATGGAGCCCATCGGCGATCATTATGAAACTCCGATTATGAAACTCTGATTTTGTGCCTTGACCTTGCAGCAGCTGAGAATGCAAAGATAGACCGGTCCGTACAGCTCCAGGCACGTATCCTCTGGCAATAGATGGATGTGTAGACAGCCACAAAGAAAGGCACCTTTCGTAAAGTCCGAGGACCAAAGGGCTTCTCCATGCAAGGGCAGGTGCCTCTGACGGAGACCTGGAGGGCCCGCTGCAGAGCGTGTCCACGGCCACAGCGTCCCGGGTGGAGTGGAGACCTTGGTTAAGCGGCCGTGGCAATCGCCCAGACAAGCGAAAATGAAGGTTAAGAAAGAACAGAAACCAGGAGACAAAGGTGGGGCATTGCCTTCCGAGTCTGAGTCCATTGAAAGTTAAGAACTAGACTGTCTTTGTAAAAAAAAAAAAAAAAAAATCAGGATTTTAGAGCATAGGTTGGGGCAAAGTAGGTTCACAGTTGTTCTTATGGAAAATAATATAATAATTAATAAATAATAATACAAGAATAAACTCTGTTTCGCTGACTCAAAACTGTACACCTAGTTTTGTCCCGCCCTGCATTTAAAAGAATATTTTTGGTTTTCTCCAAGTTCATATTGTAAAACAGTCCATTAGGAGAAATGGTGGGAGGACCCCAGGGCCACAGCCGTTTGCGTGGGATCTGGACCCTCCGTGAGAATTTTACCGTTGAAAGACTCTCCCTTTAGTCCCCAGCTGCCCCCGTATGAATGTCTATAGGACATACTAGTACATATTTGTTATGACTCAGGCATCCAAACTGAGATTCAAATGCTCCTTTAAATTGTAACAGAGTGATTGGGGTTTAGCGGTGTCTTTTCAAGGGACGGCTGGGTTGCATTTTCAGGGGTGGTTTGGTCCATGAAATGGGCCGTGTGGGTTACACCCCGTCAGCACCACTGCTCCTCTCTGCAGAGCAGCCCCAGTAGCAGGACAGACTCAGCGTGTGCTCCTGCGGTCCCCTCGCCGGGACCAGGTGAGGAGCCCTGGGCCTGCGCTTGACAGCCATGGCGTGTGGACTCCTCGCCTCTCAGTGTATCCGACAACACCCCCTCCAGCCTTGTGAGCAGGTGCCACACCCTGTGCTGAGTGTTGAGGCTGTAATTTCTCTCCCGTGAATCACAGACTTCCCTTCACCATGAAGTCCAGGAAGCTTAACCTTCGGGCCCTCATTTGCATCGGCCCTTCTCCAAGGTCCTGGGGGGGGGGGGGGGGGCTTGCCAATGGGTTCGCATGATCATAGGTTTTTGTGAAATTTGCAAAAGGGGGACATTTTTATTGCAATGGGTTAAGAATGCTGCTTCTTTTGCTCTGAGTCCCACTCCACCACGTTTCTCTTCTGGTGGGGTGACGTTGGAGGGGCCCCAGGCATTCTGGGAATCAGTTAAGGGGAAAATTAGTTAGGGGATAAGTCTAGTTTGGGTTTCTGAGGATGTATTCGTGTGGGGTCACAGTCACTTCCACGCATGCTTTTGTAGGGCTGGCTTTCTGGAACATTCTATCACTATCATGGTCCTTAGATTCAGGGCCTGGAGCCATATGGAAATATAAGCATGACCAGATAGATTTGAGGCGTGAAGGAGAAATAAAGTTTGAAGTGTACTGAGCCAGAGACAATATCTGGAAAATCTGTCCAAACAGCAGATGTGGAAAGTTGTTAAGTGGGTGATTCAGTTTTCACAACACCCAACAGACTGGAAGTCCTCTCTTATCGGGGAGACGCCTGATAGTGTGGCATATGCAATTACCAAAAAATCCACCTCCTTTTGTTGTTAGTTTTCAAGGGAATTATGAGAAATAGGATTTATGAGAATTTCCATATTTATACGGCATATGCTCTGAGCAGAACAACAAAAGCAAGTATGCTTGTAACCATATTTGGTAAAAATGGGAGTAGTTTTCTTAAATTTGAATAGAATCATAAAAATTTACATGACATTGCCCATAACAAGTTGGGAGGCTAACATACGTTTTTTAAAAGTATCAATAATAATTTTTAAAAAATTCATCAGCCATTCTAGAGACTTTGAGAAGAAAGGCAATATTACATTAAAATGACCTTTTCCCCTTTAGGTTATGATATCGCAAAACTGCTATCAAGTGAAGAGATAATGGAAGAGTTTGCAGCCAAAAGATGTTTTCTCAAAGAAAAAGACTTCAAAGATATGCAGTAGATAAAAGGCACTAATAAGATTAGTAATAAGGCAGTTATTAAAAATATTTTGTTATTTTTCTGGGTTTGTGTCTCTGTCAACTTAAGTTTTTTATTTATCATCATTCCCTCGATTCAAGTAAATATTCATAATAATTTTCTAGTCATACTTTTCATTCTTTCTGACCGAGGATCCCCAAATCCCAAAAGGTTCAGGCCCGTCGCCAAATCGGGATTAACAACGAATCAAGGGAGAGAGAGGGGCGATATTAAAGTAGCTTTGGTGTTAACCTAGCTGGTGAGTCTGTGTTTCTGTGCCGGGTTC
>NW_005871792.1:33913-36707 GCF_000147115.1 Myotis lucifugus | reverse complement strand
TAGCCAAAAGCCCGAGGATTTTATGAAAATGGGAACATTCCTCTCTGCTGGCCCTTCCCCTCCCCTTTCCTTCCACCGCCTTCCTAAGGGTTTCACTCTGTTTTTAATTTATGTTTTTCAGGTTAATGTTAAAGCTATAAGCACCAAGTCATTGCTGAGCCCGGCCTGCACTGCACCGTTTGAAGCCATTGAGCCCATCTTCCAGCTGCCTGTCCCACCTCTAGACATGGCCTTCCCACGATGCCTCTGGCAGATGCCACTGTCTCCAGGAAGTCTTCCCTGACCATCCCCTTCTCCCCCACACATCCCACCGGAGAGCCAGGTCCGCCGTGGAACGTGGGTGGCAGAGTAACACCCAGGCAACGTGAGGACAATAGTTATCCGTTGTCGGAGACAGACCTGAAATTCGTGTCAACCGTTAGAGGAAAGGCTACTGAGAGCGGCCAGTCCCTGAAGGTAAGCGAAACACTGTCCGATCGCCCGCCCGCCCCAGCGCCCAGCTAAGGGTGCCGGCCGAGCGCCCAGTCGCCATCAGATAGCTCGGAGTCTGCAGAACAAGATAGCACGTGTGGGCTGGCTGGCTCGGCTCCCTCTCGCCGACCTGCTCTCCAGCCCGGGCTTGCGATTAGGCGGTTTATCCCGGTGCCGGGCGACAGCCACCGGAAGGGAACGCAGGCACTTTCTGCAACAGGGCACCTCAGGGTGTGTGCACTGACCTGCTCAGGGCCTCTGTTCAAATATCGATGACCAACAGCTTGGTCACGGCCGGTGCCTCTCGCCCCACCCTCGCCGTGAAGCGGGGCTGGCTCCTCTGAGGGCTGAAGGCAGGCCGCTCAGTGAGCAGTTTCCAGTGCCGCTCGAGGGCTCGTGGAGGGGGACAGCTCACAATGTGTGTGTTACGTGTAGGTGAGACGGACACAGCGCCGGGCCCAAGCCCGTTAGCCTGAGGCCTCCTGTGGTCAGGACCCTGTGGGTGGGGTCGGTCCACCTGATCGTCCAATCCCTGTCCTCCAGGATTCCCTCAGGCCACTGGAGACATTCGAAGCCACCCGGGCCGTCAACGTTTCAGCCCCATGAACACAAATCAAATCCAAATGCAACGTGCAAATCGCAATATCCAACATCCAACCCTGGCTCCTCGGAGTTTTTAAAGGGGAAGCACACATCTTGGTTTCTCAATCTACCCAAGTGCTGCCTGGTAAGGCCCTTCCTACCGAACACTTCATCTCTCTGGTGAAATGTCAGTTTTCAGAGTTCACCGTACACCTGTGCCATGTCCTGGTCTTTGTCAGCGATCGTCTGCAGCTCTCAGAAAGGAACGCGTGGATGGAGCAGGAAAAGGTAACTCCCGCCTAAAGAGCGCCATCAGAAGGCTAAGGTCTGGGCAATGAACATGTCTCGTGCCTCCCTGCAAACTTCAAAGGTCGGTATCAGGACCCCCATTTTGCAGATGAGTAAACTGAGGCTCCTGAAGGCTATGCAATTCTCTTAAGGTCACACGGGGAGTGGATTCTGGCCTGCTCAACCCCTAGGACCCAGCGCCAGGGCTCGGGTCTGTGAGCCACACCCGTGACAGCTAACAGCTTGTCACCTCCAGGGTCTCCTTGGCCCTCGGCAAATGCAGTCCGTCTGCCCCTGCCAGTTGCTTAAATGTTGGCCAGCCTGACATTCCCCCGCAGGAAGGCAGACGCATAAAACACTGTATGCAGTGAAACTGCTGACAGGCGAATCTTCCAGACAGGACCCGAAGAACAGGCAGTTCATTCTCTCCCTCCCTGCTCCTTCGTCATGGTCAGTGCCCCAGGGGCGGCGTGAAGAACCCGGGGCTGTCAACCCAGCGCTCGCTCTTCTCCTTGATGGCGAGGGCGGCTTCGCTTTGTCATTCAGCTCGGCTGTGTCCGACCTTCCTCACCTGTAACGTGAGCACCGAAGGCGTCACAAGACGAAAGCTCTTTTGGAAACGACTAGTCAGGTGTCTCGGCTTCTGTCTAAGAAATATAACCAAGACGGAAACTAGACGCTCAACTGAATCATCGCAGCTGGTGTCGGTTGACTGTGTGGTAGGTGCAGGCACCGCGCTGAGTGCCTCAAGCCATCGCTTCATTTCATCCTCCCAGCGCTGTGAGCTGAGCACTTAGTGACCCCATTTTACAGATGGGAGACCGAGGCCAGCAAAGTTAGAAACCTTCCAGGTTACACAGGCGGGAAGCGGTGGAGTTGGGGGGAATTGCAAACCAGGTGACTTCCTCCCAGAGCCCATGCTACTAACCACTATGCTGCACTGCCGCCCATACGTAGGCATCATAATGTTAAAGGGGAATTGTCCAAGGACACACATTTGACCTTCACGCTCCTGCCAGAAGATTCCACTCCAAACACACACCTGGCTGCGCTGGCCCCAGGAAGGGAGCCTTGTTATCCCGGGCACTCCCATGATGTCAGCTCTACTGTCTCCCCCGGCTGGTTCTCAGGAGTTTGTAGTATCTACTCATGCTCTCCCTCCTCCCCGACCCTCCCGAGAAGCCTCCCCCACCCCAAGGCCAGGCTGCCTGTCTGCCTTCCGTTGGCCCTCGCGCTCCTGAGCTTCCCTGTGTCCTGGGAGGACACCCCTAGTGACACCCTTTCCCTCCGTGTCCACCGCCCCGTCCTGTCTGCATGCACGGCGGCTGCTTCATAGCTTCAGCACCTTGGACGGGCCCCTCATGTTTGTCCACAGCGAGTCGACAAACATTGCTAGGCAGTGGTACCTGGACTGGATCCTGGAACAGGTGACGGACAGTATAATGGAAAAATA
>NW_005871792.1:0-33386 GCF_000147115.1 Myotis lucifugus | reverse complement strand
TGGAACACTCATGAATGGTAGTTGGTTTTGTTGCAGTACACACTATTCAAAGCAAAGTTATTACTGTATTCCATTCATAGCAAAGTGCTATTACCACAACAATAGGTTAAGACTATCACCTGAACTCTCCTTTTCACTATTTTCCAATGCTCTCCTCCGAGCACCCTGACAAGCCCTGTCCTTAAGCCACATCCACACATCGACTCAGCAAATACCTCTGAGTGTTCTAGCCGCCGTTCCGCCACCGGTGATACAGCAATGCATGAAGCAGGCAAACATGGCTGCTGCAAACAGCTCACATGCTGGTGGAGACAGACAGGCAATAAGTAAGTAAAATGTACAGTGGACTGGTTCTCAGAGTGAGGCCCCCGTCCGGCAGCAGCAGCGCCTGGCAGCTTGTGAGAAATGCACATTCCTGGGCCTCCTCCAGACCCACAGACTCAGAGGCCTGGGGGTGGGCCCGGCAGACAGGTTAACAAGCCTCCCAGGCGAGTCCCCTCCCAGGTGACTCTGGTAAGTGCTCGGGTTTAAGAACCACTTGATACGATGTCAGTGATAATCAGTGTATTGGACTAAAGCAGGAAATGGGGCGGGTGCCCGGGTGAGGAGGGGGTTGCAATTTTATTTTATTTATTTTACTTTTTATATTTTTATTGATTTCACAGAGGAAGGGAGAGGGAGAGAGAGATAGAAACATCAGTGATGAGAGAGAACCACTGATCGGCTGCCTCCTGCACGCCCCACAGTGGGGATCGAGCCCGCAACCCTGGACATGTGCCCTGAGCAGAAATCAAACTGTGACCTCCTGGTTCATAAGTCGACGCTCTATCACTGAGCCACGCCGGCTGGGCTGGGTTTGCAGTTTTAATAGGGTGGTCAGAAAAGCCTAACTTTGATGACGACATCTGCTCAAAGATACAAAGAGGATGAGGGAATGGGCCTCCAGGGGAAGACTGTTAGGCAGGAGGAATGGCAACTGCAAAGGCACTGGGGCAGGAGCAGCCTGGGGTGTTCAGAGAACAGCAGTTGGACTGGGATGAGCAAAAGAGAGAGAGCGGGAAAAGAGGTGGAAGGTCATGGGGCTCCAGACTGCCCATGTACGGAATGCATGGGGGCCACTGTCTCCAGGAAGTCTTCCCTGATCATCGCCTTCCCTGATCCATCCACAGTGGGGGCCATGCAGGGCTCAGTATGGGACTCGTCTATTAGGGACACCTAAGCCATTGCAAAATGTTTGACATTCCCATATTGGAACATAGTTTGTCCACAAACATTCTACCTCTTCCTATGTAGGTTAGAGCCCTCCCTCACCCCAGCCCACCTGCCTGGCCTGGTCAGTGGCCCTAGGCCATCCCTCTCTTCCTTAGATGCCCCACCCCATGCTGTCGGAACGGGGCTCTCCCATCCCTGACGCCACAGGCGCCTTGGTTTACCCCCAGCCACATGCATAGGCCTGGCCTGTATTTTGCCCTGTTGGGTTGTATCCACCTGAAAGAGAAACGTAGTCCTTCCCCCCTGTCCTCCCACTGCCCATCACAGTGTCCGTGCATTGCAGTGTTACAGAAATATTTACCGAATTTCCCTTAATGCATCGGGAGAGAAACCAACGCATTACTGGCACTGGCTAAGTATTACAAATGTTGCCAATGATTTTGCAAATTCCCTCAGAGGTAATAAGAAAAGAAATTTATAGATTTATTCTCCAACCACCGAAGCATTTTGGATGCAGTTGTAGGACTCGCCCAGAGTTTGACTGAAACCTGCAGAGTCACGCCCGATCCCCAGCCCCTCTCCCTGTGCCTGGTGCCTGCTGGGCCCTGTGCTGGCGATGGCTTGAGTAGAGTATCAAGGGAGTATCCTCGATTTACTGCTAGCCTGGGCCAACAGGAACCTGGGCCAACAGGGACCGGGTGGGAGGTGGGTTTGAATTCCTGCTCCACCCACAAGGGGTTCTTCCCTTTTTCTTTTTTTATTATCATGAATCCCGTGAGCATCTGGGGAAGCCTGGGGGCTGTTTTAGGACTAGGTTTTAAAATAAAACATAAGATTAAAGAGGAAACAGATTTTACTGACATAGAATTAAAATTATGTTAAAAGTTATCAGAAGGCCCTCCCCTCCCATCCCTTTCCCTCCCTTCCCTCCCCTCCCCACAAAAAAAAGTTATCAGAAGATTAAAAAAATAAATTTGTTAGAGTAATATTTTTGCCTCCTCGTTCAGTAACACGATCTAGAGGCAAATCTAATCAGGGCCAAACCCCTGACATAACACTGAGCATAGAGTGGTGCTGAGCTGCTCCCAACGACCGTCACATGACAGGGAATGAGCTGCACTTCCTGCTGCTGACATGGACCCAGTACTGCCATTGCTGCAGTGGTTTGTGGGTACGCTCACGATGGAAGGAAATGCCAGATTTTTAGTCTGTCTCAGACTGTGAGCGGTGAGTAGGGGGAATAATATTGCTCCATCCTATTTCATTCTGTATGCTATGCAGAGATCCTTTAGCCCCAGAATAGAAGTGGGGACAAATTCCCTCTCTCAATTTCAGTATTCATATCTGTAAAACGATGCCTACTAAATGGCAGCTATATTTCTAGCAGGAGCGGTAGGAGTTAAAGACTCCCTGTAAATAGTCTGGAATATGCTCTGGGTCCCTTCTTCGTTCTAATCTAACCCTCCAGCACTCATATTTTCCGAATGAGAACTCCTACTCCCCAAGTGTCCCCGCCCACCTTGGGGAGGACAGCCTGGTGGGAAGGGACGCCCAGCAAAGAGTACATACTCCTGGTGCAGTCACCCCACCTGCAGCCACGCCCACCTGCAGCCCTAAGTTAGGGAGGGGCACTGGCGAGTCCAGGAAGAATTGTGGGGGCTACAGAAAAGGGGACAGTACTTGGGACAATCTACCCTAACTCACACCTCCTCCACAGGGTGCCTGGAAGACTCGATTGTTTGCCAAACAAGGTCCTCTTTATGTCTATAGTCATGGTCTCAGCGAGGATTTTCTCAAAGCCCACCAGTACAGTCCATGATACCTTGCCTGTGCCCACCTGGCCCATGTCTTCTAACTCGATCTCCACTTAAGTTCCACCGTAAAATAGTGTCTTCACTCTCCTTGAGTGACATGAAGTTGGGCTTCCACGCACTGGAAAGGGATTTCCTCTTGGCCGAGCCCTCGGAATTGTTCTCTTCATAGACCATGCGATTTCTTCAAGCTCCACCGTGCGCAGCGCCTCAGACCGGTTTGCATCCGAGTCACCCAGGAATCCGGCGAATCCAGGCGGCTGGGTCCACCCCCAGCGACTCCGATTCTCTAGGCTGGGGGGCAGGGGGGCGGGGCGCTGAGAATTTGCATTTCCAACACACTCCCAGGTTTCTTTACCTCTGGGAGCCCGTTTCTTTATTATTAAAACAGGGCTGTCAAGGAGATGAGAAAAAGGTGAGATATGTAAATATATTCAAAGCACTAAGCCCCTAACAGAAATTTAATAACTACTCTTTCCCTGGAAGGCGCACTGTGGGAAGAAGGCTGAGTCTTGAAGAGGCAGCAGAAATGAGCTGGGGAGGAAGGGAGTGAAGAAACAACAGTGCTGGGTGCTGGGGTGCATGGAAAACACAGACCATTGAGAAGCTGCCAGCAGCTCATGGGTCACATGTATATATGCAGGGACTTGATCATAAGGGCCTTTGTGCTGTTACACACACAGACACACACACACACACACACACACACACACACACACATACACACGCACACACACACACACACGCACACACACGCACACACACACACACACACACACACACCAGGCCAAAATGGAGTCACTTTTGCTAACCGAGTCGCCAAATCAAAACTCCATAACCAACAGCATTGCAGCGTCAGCCTCTCCCAGGGGTGGAGCTTGAAACCAATCTGACATGTCCTACTCAATCCTCAGGTGCAAGTGAGATCCACAGGAACAGATGAAATAGCCCTGAGGGCCGAATGCCGGGAACAGCAACATTTATGAGTAATCCCTAATGGAGCGCAAGTCAAGGTTAATGACACCGGGTGGGGCTCATAATATCGGTGAACAAGTAAACTCTGGTTTAAGCGGACATCAAGGTCTGCTTGATCAGTGGCACCCACAGCACCCAGTGCAGCACTCAGGCGGGAGAAGCAATGCAAGAAAACATCCCCCAGAGGCGACAGGGCCCGGCCGACGTGGCTCAGTGGTTGAGCATCAACCTATGAACCAGGAGGTCACAGTCCGATTCCCAGTCAGGGCACATGCCTGGGTTGTGGGCTCCATCCCCAGGGGGGGCCGTGCAGGAGTCAGCCAATCAATGGTTCCCTCTCATCATTGCTGTTTCTGTCTCCCTCTCCCTTCCTCTCTGAAACCAAGAAAAATATATTTAATAATAATTTAAAAAATAGGCCATAGGGACCATGCGGGGAGCTAGAGGGAAGACAGCTGATCATCATTAGGAGGTGAAGGCGATCCTCATATGCAGGTGAGCAGCGGCCCTTGTCCGTCGCCCTCTGCAGATGGGTCTGTTCTCTGAAATCTGTTGTGTGAGTGAGACTCCCCTGATGTGCCAAAGCCTAGAAATCATCTGGGAGAAAGACACTGAACCACGAGTCGTCACAGAAATAAATAACGTTCCCTTTCTTCTTCTTTAAGACAGTCAAGACCCCCACATGGGTCTGATTTCATCCGGCCCCAGCTCTCCTGCCGGGCTCAGCCGCACCAACATGGACCAGCAGGGTCCGTGCAGCCCAGGCCTGAGCGCTCGCCTTTCCTGCCACCGGTTCCTGGCCGGGCTGACCCGAGGAGGACAAATGACCCGCCAGCCAGGTAAGGGGAGCGAGGAAACTAGCCCGGGGTCTGCGCTCTTCCTCTGCGGGACAGACCCAGAGAGGAGGCCCAAGACTGGACCGCTGGAGGGGATTCCTGTAACCCTGTCTCCGCGTAGGGAAACCCAGTGCTTAGGAAAACACAAGCTATCAGATAAACGGGGACAATTTCAAATGTATTCCCCCCTTGAAGAGTGATGCAAGTAGCCGTTTATTCTCTCTCGTCTTAGGGAATACATTCTGCAGACAATCAGGCACCTGCCAGGGCCTGGACCTCCCCCGATAATGAACCGGCCTTTGTTATCCTCAAAGATGTTTTCTAAGAAAACCTGTGGCCCTACTCTTGGAAAAATGATTTCACAGAGCTTGGGCCTGGGTGTGGCCGCTCGGAAGGGGACGGGGCTCTGGTGGGACTGTCACAGGCTGAGAGAAAGTTTTCATCGGAAGGAACGGGAACACCCGTACTGGTGGAAATCCCGTCTCCGTAGACCTGTCCCTATTACGGCGGGTGGGGAGAAGCAATTCTGAGTCCATCAAGCTATTGAAACAGCCCAGCATCAGGGGAAAGGCCTCCTCAGAGGACACCCGGTAACACCTGTACACCTGTGCCTCCAGGAGTGCCTGGGGCTGGAACGAACTCTTCTCACAGGCGGCACCTGTGAGCCTTCTGGAAAGATTGGTTCCCGCCTGCCATGACTCCTGGGAATGCTAAGGCTCAAAGCTGTGCGTCTAAAGAGAAGATCTCCGAAGGCAGTGCCCCAAGGGAGGGAAGGCCTAAGGGGCCTGGTTCCCCGGAGGAGGGGGGCTCGGTGGGTGCTCCCTCGGCCCCATGGTCATGTCTGCAGTTCCCGCTGAGCTCCCCCAGGTGGGCCTGGCCCGGCATCTGCCCATCAGGCCCAAGCCCAACAGGAGTGAGACGGCTTCTCTCCCGCGTGGTTTCACAGTAGATGCATCTTCACAGGGAGGAACTGCTCGCACCAGTCCCTGGACCACCTGCCGGAGACGGAAAAGCTGTTCTCCCGGGTCAGACGCTGAATCAGTCCTGCTGGTGGGATGAGGTAAGAATTCGCTTGGGCGGCGCCAGAGCAATTGTTCTGCTTGTTTATTTGTTTGCTATGGGACATTTCCCCAAAGAAAACCCACAGGAGCACATTGTGTAAAGGCCCAGCTGGCCGGTGGCGTCGGGAGTCGGTTCTCTCGGTTCCCTTCCCTCCTGGGCTCCCCTGCCCCTCCGAGGCCTCCTTCGGGTCACCCAGGATCCCCAGGGATCCTCCATGAATATCGCTAAGTGTGGGCTCCCGGGCTGGATTCCTGCACAACTAGGCTCCATGAGCAAGGCCCCTTTCCAGCAGAGCCCGGCTCACTTCGTCTGGTCTGTCCTGTGCCTGCTGCTGCCCGGTGCCCCTGGGAGACCCCGGTACGAAGCCGAGACAACCCGGCAGCTCCCACCCAGGACGGGGGCTGTGGCGGGTCTCCTGGAATTCCATTCGTCCAGGCCCCGATCCAGTAAGAGCCTCGTGGCTTCCTCCTCTGACTCCCCCTAATATTCGTTGTCAGCAGCTATGAATAACACCCACATTCCAGAGCTACCCCAACGGACTGAATTGATCATCTCAGAATGAATGTCTGTAATACGTGCACCAAAAGCTAACCAGTGCGTTCTGGTGGGGGAGGAGGAGAGAAGGGCTACCTTATTTCCAAGCGTCTCGTGGCCACAACCCACTTGAGGTGCTGTCGTTGCTGCTCCTGAATAATGCAGAGGCAGGGTCACACGTGTCACGGAGGGAGCCTATAATTAACATCGGAGCACACGCATTAGACTCTAAATTGACTCTGCTTGTTCTTAAAAGGGTGGGGGGAGAGAGGGAGAGGGAGCTTGGCCTCGATTTTTATTCAGGGAAACAGCCTTTTGTGGTTTCATAATTTTTGTGAGGAGCCAAGAACACATTTAAGGTACAGTCGCTGCTTAAATGACGCAGCCATCTTATAGAGGCTGTCTGAGACAGTAGCAATGCCATGGTCCACGGGGTAGCCAATGGGATGCCAGATGTGATCAAACCCTACACCATTCTCCCCCCACCACCTCATGTCCTGAGAGCAAGGCAATTAGTAAACATCTCTCAGAACTGCTGCGTTGCTCACAGTGCAATCTGCATGGTATTCACCCGACATGTTTATATGCAGCTGATAAGGAAAGCCGGCCCACATCTGTGACAAAAAGAACCATTCTTGTGCCACCTTCTTTTGTTGGGCCTCCGTGGACAAGCTGGTGGGATTGGGGTATTTCTGAAAAGCCAAAGAGAGTGGGAGAAAGGCCAGAACAGGGGAGAGGGGGGCAGGGGGGTAGAGGAGGCGTCAGGGGTGGCTTCGTGGTTGTGATCCCCAGAGGCGCTGGAATCAGAGATGTTTTTGAAGCACCAATGTTGGGCTCCACCTCCCGAGGTTGTGACTTGACTGGGGGTGGGACCCAGCCACTGGCATTTTCCACGCATCCTTGGGGGTTCGGGTAGGCAGATGGGGTTGAGAACCACTGGAGAGCAAGGTCTGGGTGTCAGACAGCTGGGCTGAAAGTCCCAACCCCAACAGGCAGAACTACTCTTCCTGCGTTTCCCTCATATAGTAAAGGATAAGAAAGCCCGGCCGGCGTGGCTCAGTGGTTGAGTGTTGACCTATGAACCAGGAGTCACGGTTCAATTCCTGGTCAGGGCACACGCTGGGGTTGCAGGCTCAATCCCCAGTGTGGGGCGTGCAGGAGGCAGCCGATCAGTGATTCTCTCTCATCACTGATGTTTCTATCCCTCTCTCCCTCTCTGAAATCAATAAGAACATATTTTTTTTAAAAAAGAAAAAACCTATGCCATCGGGTGGCTATAAGCATTAAGTTAGTATATAGAGCATATAGTTGTTTCTCAATAAAGTCCACTCTTCTTCCCTTTAAAGAGGTACCTGAAGTCATCCAGGGGGAGAGAACGGAAGTGAGGGTAACAGAGGGCCGAGCACAGTGAAGGTCCTGGGTACAGGATCGGTGTGTCTGAATCCTTTGTTACCTTCTGTTCTCCCCTTTTTTTTCTGGAAAAAATACCCATGTCCATCAATGGCTGCTCCGCAGGATGTGGTCCTACCCACTCGGTGATTTGCTGGACTTTGTCTGGGCTGGGCAGCTTCTGGGTACCTGCCATCGCATAGTTCTCTGCCTGTGGATGTGAAGCTATCAGGAGAACCTTTTCGTGGGAATAGGATGGAGGCAGGAGGAGACTGACCGGGCCAGAGACATAACTCTTCCGTGTCACACACGCCTTCTACCGCACGCACTGATTTTCTGCCAGCCCAGCCCTTCTAAGACGCCTCCGTGAGACAGCCGGGCATTCAGAGCCCTTTCCATTCTCATCCCTGCACGCACAGCCTACGGGAAATTCTGGAGGCAGCGCATGGAGCTGGAATGAGTAGATAGCAACCATCGATGCCTTTGGTTCGTGGAGCCACCCTGGCCACAAAGGCCAACGTTGTACCCCAGGCCCGATTGTTCTTTATTCCCCTTGCACTTCACAAGCTGAAGGAAATGGGGCGGGGGATACACTTGATCCTCTGCCGGCACCCCTGCCCTGCACTGTTTGGCATCAGCCTGTGTCCAGCGGTGACACAATAGGGTCCCCTCCAGCCGAGGGGGCTGCCTCTGCTCCCTCGTGGGGCGTGGGGCCTTTTATTCTTATGCCTGCCTTTGCGCAGAGCTCCTGCCCGGCCCTGGGCCAGCTCCCTGGGCTCGGGGTCTTTCCCAGTCCACACCCAGGGCTGGGTTTCCCAGTGTTCCCGCTGCAGAATCTCCCGCAGGCAGGGGGCGTCGGCCCGGACATCACAGCCCGGCAAAACGGGCAGGAGAGCGGGGAGGTGACGGTGGTCCTTCCTGCAGCCCCTTGTTCAAGGAACTGCCCGCCCACCAGCCGTCCACCACGCCGTCCAGCTGCCATGTGGTTGGCAGCTCTGCCATTGATGTCTAGAATATTCCAATGGGCAGGATGGCTGCTCTCATGGGCAGGAAGGGACCCTGGATTCGGGGTCCTCCCTTCTCCCTTCCTTCGCCCAGACGCCCCAGCCCTCTTCCCTGCAGTCACCAAGCACGGGAGCCATGCAAGGGTGCAGCTATTTTTACTAGAGTGCGAAGGTCCTCAGGGTACACACTATATTTAGCAGAGGTTAAAGTTCACATTACACCATCAGAGGGGCACAGGGTGAAATCATTAAACAGCCTGTGGACTTTTGCCGCCCTAATCTCTCTTTCGGTTCCTCCTGCAAACACCTCTAGCCCTTCCTTTTCTCAGGGAGAGGGAAAGCTTTTTATTCATTTATTTATTGATATTGATTTCAGAGAGGAAGGGAGAGGGAAAGAGAGAGAGAGAGACATCCATGATGAGAGAGAATCATTGATCGGCTGCCTCCTGCACGCTCCGTACTGGGGATCAAGCGCGCAACCTGGGCACGTGCCCTGACCAGGAATCGCACCATGACCTCCTGGTGCATAGGTCGAAGCTCAACCACAGAGCCACACCTGCCGGGCAGCCCTTTGCTTTTTAGGCCTCGTGTCCCTCCTTGTGCCTCAGATGAGATCTTCCTATAGCCACCAGAACCCTCGAGTTAGCAGGAATCTCTGTGGAAATGTTAAATGGGACCCTTTCCAATGTGGAAAAGCATAGCCTAGAGCAGTGGTCGGCAAACGCATTAGTCAACAGAGCCAAATATCAACAGTACAACGATTGAAATTTCTTTTGAGAGCCAAATTTTTTAAACTCAAACTATATAGGTAGGTACATTGTTATTAACTTAATTAGGGTACTCCTAAGGCTTAGGAAGAGCCACACTCAAGGGGCCAAAGAGCCGCATGTGGCTTGCGAGCCACAGTTTGCCGACCACGGGCCTAGAGAGTCTTAGGAATGCAAGCTGCCCACCTGCAGGCTTGACAACTCTAAAGCAGCCGCCCTGCCTCCCAGCTCCCAGGGGGCTCAGGGCCCTGCTGAACCGCCTCCAGCCCCGCCCAGTTTCTGCCTCTGCTCTGGCACCGGTGGGGATCCAACAGCACTTCTTCAGACAGGGAGTCCTCACCAACCCTCATCGACAGGTTCTCGACCCTGCAGCGAAACTGCGTCTACTGAAACCTGTTTTACCGAAGGTCAGTTGCTCTAAGCAAGGGCTAAGTCCCTGTGGCGTCTCTTCAATGTTATAAGGAAACGGTATTCGAGGACCTGCTGCATCCCCGGCATCAGCTCCGTCTGAGTCTGCGCACCAGGGAGCCCTGCCTGACACCAGGCCCAGGAAACCTTAGTGACCGTCCTTCAATGGCCCGACATTCCGTGGCTGCTTTTGGGGGGGGGGGTAAGGGGACAAGTTCCCACTGTTCCCGAAGCCACGCCGTCTAAAGACTTCCCTCAGTTCCTCAGTGAGCGAACCCAGGTTCTGCTGGAGCGGCCATCGTGTAGGTCACATGCGCAGATGCTCAGGTTTCCTGAAACGCCTGCAGGGTCTCGTTGCATGGGAAGGTTCACTCATTCATATCAGGTCCTCCTGTGGCTTATAAAACACCCCAGGCAACGTCCTCTCTGGGTCTCTAGACTGGCCATGACCTCTCTGCGTCTCTTCCCGTGAAAGTCCTAGAACGCAGGGTCGGGAGCGATGAGTGCGCTCGTTGGGACTGTCGCTGCAGCAGGATGGACTGTCTGGCTGGGGCTGTTCCCCTGGAAGGGCAGCAAGGCAAAGGCAGCTGGGCCCGCAGCTCAGCCAGCCCTGCGAGGGCAGCACCCCAAGGAGAGCAGAAGGGTCCCCACATGTTGGGGGCGGGCAGATCCGGGTGAAATGGAGCGAATGTGGTCCACCCTGTCCCTCCCACGGGATGGGACCTGAGCAGGGGCGGCTGCAGGGCTCTGACAAGGAAGTGGTGGCGGGTGGACTGGGGACGACACCAGAGCTCAAGGTGCCACTGACCAGCCGTGACTTTCCCACGCGTCCTCTGTGTCCCCGGGCTGGGTTTGGGGCAGCCCCAGGGTTTGAAAATGAGCACGAGGTAGGGATGAAAGGGGCTCCCTCTTGTTCTGATGCAACTAACACTCAGCAAGTGGGCGGGGGGCGGGGGGACCCCAACGGGTGGGAAAGGCAATTAGGTAGCATCTCTCAAACACTGAAATCTGCCTGCCTCTCAACCCTCAGTCCCACTTCTGGAAACTTAACCCACTGAAACACTTGTACTGTGCTCAAGGGGGTTTACTGTGGTCTTAGGTGTGATGGCAAATGAATATAATAATTAATAATTCATGAAACATGATAAATGACCATAGATGAATTTATACTTAAAGTATACATAGAACATAAAGTATAGAATATCACATATAATGACCATTTTAGAACAGCTATATTGGAGCCGGGTCTACTGGCATGGGAAGAAGCTGTGATATATTGTTAAATGACAAAGACATTTGTTAAATAGTGTACACATACACTCACAATCCAGGTTTTATAATTGTGTGTGTGTGTGTGTGTGTGAGAGAGAGAGAGAGAGAGAGAGAGAGAGAGAGAGAGAGAGAGAGATGATAATTGACTGGAAAAGGAGCCAGAAAGATAAAAAGCAAACTGATATTAGCAGTTGTTTCTGAGGAGTAAGATAAGAAAGATAGAAAAAGGTACTTGCACTTTTTTACCGTGTGTGTGTGTGTGTGTGTGTGTGTGTGTGTGTGTTAGCAAAGAACAAGTATTTTTTTAAAATAAGTTTTATTGATTTTGGAGAGAGAGAAAGGGAGAGGGAGAGAGAGACAGAAACATCGATGTGAGAGAGAAACATCGATAGGCTGCTTCCTGCACATTCCCCGACGGGGAATTGAACCCGAAACCCTGGCACGTGCCCTGACTGGGATGGAACCTGAAACCTTCTGGTGCCCAGGATGATGAGCAGCCAGCGGAGCCACACTGGCCAGGGCAAGAACAAGCATCACTGTTGACATTTTTCTAAAAATGGAAAAAGACCTACTTAGGCAAGTTTGATAACAGTATCCTCCAGTGTTCTCATTTAGAAACTCACTGGCTAGCCTTTCACTGTTTCTGAGAATTTAGCATTTCATTCATTTTCCTTAAGAAAGGTCTATTATCTCATTTAGCATCTCCCAGCGCAGCGATTTTCAACCTTTTTCATCTCCTGGCACACAAACAAATTACTAAAATTCTGCGGCACAAGGCAGGACAGTTGCCGATCTGACTAAAAAAAAAAAAAAAAAATAGATGTAATTTTGCTTCGTTCCCACCGGATGGCTATTGTTGTGTTGGCCGTTGTTGTTTTGTTATGTGACAATCGAAAGGAAAAGTGGTCTGTGCCCCTGACTAAACAGGTATTTCATGTTGTGAAAACCCTTGCAGCGCGCCGGTTAAAACATCGCTGTCCTAGTGTGTAAGTGTCCTATTGCTGCATAACAAATTACCTCTGAATTTACCAGTTCAGAACAACCAACATTATTTTTTTAAATTTTTTATTGATTAGTTTATTTGAGAGAGAGAGAGAGAAGCATCAATTTGTAAAACAACCAAAATCATGATCTCATATAGTCTCTGCGGACCAGGCAGCCAGGGGTGTCTTGGCTGGGAGCGTCCAGTCAGGGTCTTTCTGGAGGTTCAGTCAAGTTGTGGGCCGGGGCTGCGGTCCTCTGAAGGTCTGGCCAGGCCTGGAGGGTCCCCTCGCACGTCCCTCACACAGCTGCTGGCGAGAGAGCTGGGCTCCTCGCTGGCTGGGGCCAGAGGCCTCCGTTCCTCATCACACAGGACTCATCCAGGGCTGCTTACAGCATGGCAGCTGGCTTCCCCTCCAGGGAGGAGTGAGGGAGACAGAGTGACCAAGGTGGAAGCTGGGATGACTCTTCAGTGTCATCAGGAGTGGCGTACGATCCTGCTGCTATAGTCAAGGGTCACACAGACCGACCTCGGTCCAGCATGGGAGGGGAATACACCAGACCATGAAGACCAGAAGGCAGACACCATTGAGGGCTGTCTTGAAGACTGGCTACCACAGCTGCATCATTCCCTGCTCACTTTCTCTTCTCCCGAAGTTCATAGACCTTCTACTAGTAAGAAAGTGTCAAGTGCAGCTCTATCCCTATGGCATCATTGGTCCATATATTTTTTTTATTTTTTAAATATATTTTATTGATTTTTTACAGAGAGAAAGGGAGAGGAATAAAGAGTTAGAAGCATCAATGAGAGAGAAACATCAATCAGCTGCCTCCTGCACACCCCCTACTCGGGATGTGCCTGCAACCAAGGTACATGCCCTTGACCAAAATTGAACCTGGGACCTTTCAGTCCGCAGGCCGACGCTCTATCCACTGAGCCAAACCGGCTAAGGCTCATTGGTCCATTTAGGGGCCCTGGAACATCCATTCCTTCACCAAAGAAAAGGCTAAGCACTAATAGAAAACTCTAGTTTTCAGGAAGCCCCAGCCTTTTCCTGTGAACAAAGGAATTTTGATTTCCCTAAAGTGTGATGATTAAGGAGAATTGGGTGAAAGTGGGAATGTAAAGAATTGATCCAGAAAGAAAACACGGAGAATAACCAGGCACCACAATGAGAATCCGTTCAACAGGGGTTGTGTCATACGCCCTTACCTTGCAGCCCAGTCTTTAATCCTTACAAGCCAGGACAGTCGCCTCTGTTCTCAAGTGGGAATTCCCATAAGCCACGGAGACGAGGAAGTGGAAAGCTGGCCAGCTTGTAGATCAGCAGCAAAGGCTACTGGAATCATCTGCTACTGAGAAAATATTAGATGGCAATCAATGAAACCTGTGGGTTAAAGGACCCCTGTGGCTAGGCCCAAGAACCAAGGCATGGCATATCTGAGAATTTAGAAGAGAATTTCTTGACATGTGCATACACCTGATTGCAAAAGATGCATATTTATTCCCAGGAATAGGATTGAGTGGTGTTATTCTGTGTAGCACAGGTTCTGCCAAAGCATTTAAGTCTTTCATAATATGCTTGTAGATACGATAGAGAAAGGAAAGTAAGAGTTGATTCATCCTACGTTGAGCAATCCTAATGCAAAGAGTGCTGATTAAATCATTGTTGTCGACTTGAAAGAAGGACCAGGCCTCGGGATTTTGAATTTGGCCTTGCCTCATTTACCATAAACTATTTGAACAAAGAAAATGTGCTGATTACATTTTCAAGTGCTATCGACTTGGACCAGAGAGCCAAGAAGTTGGATAATAAAATCTGAATTCCCAAAGGTCTCCCACAGGCTGAAATGATAGGACAGAACCCATGGCCTGACAATGAGCAGGAAGAAGCGGCATAAAACCCTGCCCAAGTACAAAATGGGAGAGACCTGGCACCGGACCAGCTACTGCAGGAAGGCTTGAAGGGAACTGCAAATTTAATATGAGTCAGCAGCTTGCCAGCTCTGCCAAGAAGGCAATGCAAGAAATTAGTCTGCATTGTCAAGGCCACGGGGCTGGGAATCAGGGAGCTCTTGATCTGATGAAATGCGGATCTCATCTGTGAAAATGTGCATTTCTGGAATGATTGACAGAGTCCTCTGTGACCGTATGTACCTCCCAACACCAAGGTTATACCGTTCTCGGTTTATAACACTTCCCTGAGTGACCAGTCTAGTAATTCTTTTTTTTTTTTAAAGGAAATACATTGATTTCATTCTTTTTTATTTGTTCAAACGATATCTATTGAGAAAAACATATTTTCCAGGTATTCTGCTAAAAGCCAGGAACACACAGATACATCTTATTCCAGTGATTCATTCAAACACCAGTATAGGTACTGTTGTGAAGAGATTTGGCCAATGTAATTAAGGTTCCAGGTTAATTAACCTTAAGAGGAGAAATTATCTGGATGGGTCTGCCCTAAGCACATGGGCACTTTAAAAGTAGAGTTTTCACTGGTGGCAGAAGGATAAGTCAGAGGTTCAAAGCATGAGAAGGACTTTAGGCACCATTGTTAGCTGGACAATAGAGGGGACCACATGGTAAGGAATACTGCTGGCCTCTGGGAGCTGAGAGTTGCCCCCAACTGACAAGCCAGCAAGGACCTCAGTCCTACAACCACAAGGAGTTGAATTCAACCACAGAATGAGCTTGGAAGAGACACCTGAGCCCCAGAGGAAAAGGGCAGCCCTTGCCAACACCTTGATGTCAGCCCAGTGAGACCCTGAGCACAGCATTGAGCCACAGACACGATGCCCAGACTTGTAACCCACGGACACTATGAGGTAACAAGTCGGTGTTGTTTACAAAACTGAGTTTATGGCAGTTTATTACACAACAATAGAAAACTAACACGGAATCGATAAACAATGAAGTAAGTGCTCTGATGGAGCGAAGTTGCAGCATAGCTGGTTGGTTGATCCATCCAAATCCATTTTCCCCTTCTCTCCCCTAAATGCATGTCAGTTTTGTTCAGGTAGCCACTCCTCGCCCATGATTCATGATCTGATTAACTGTACTCCTAGCTCCAAGTGAGGGGCTGGTTGGTCTAAAACAGGGTTGCTCAACTTTAGCACTGTTGACAGTTTGGCCTGGATAATTTGGGGGGGGGGGGCGCAGGGGTCCTATCATTGTAGGGTGTTTAGAAGCATCCCTGGCCTCTACCAAATGTGCGCCAGTGGCATATGCTTTCCCTGTCCCCCACGGTGACAATCAAATGTGTCTCTAGATATTGCCAAGTGTCTTTGGTCTGGGGAGAGGGTTAGGGAGCAAAATCACCCCAGTTGAGAACCACTGATCTGAAGGTAAGTTCACCCATCTTGCTGATGATTGGCTAGAATAGACATGTGACCACACTGGGGAAATGAGGTGCAAAGAGAGTTTGGGGAGCGGTTCTGAGAAGTGGTCCTCCCTTTTCCAGGAGGGTTCCTGGAAGTAACTCTTTCTCTCTTTCTCTAGATGTGGTTCCGGGAGCGGCCGCAGCTATCTCGAACCCAGTGTGGCGATGAAGCCAGTCCTGAAATCTGCCCTCCCTCTAGACTGCTCGTTATGGTGAGCCAGTTAATTTCCTTATTGTTCCAGGCAGTTAAAGATTATTCAAGAGAGCTCGAGGGGTAGCTGGTTTTTGCAGCTAAAGTTGCCTAACTTGTGCCAGTGTCCAGGGTGCCAGCGAAGTCCAGAGAAAGATGCATCTCAGAAGCTGAGTCAAGACAGAGAGAGAAGTGAGGGGGCCCCAGGAGAGTACGGTCCTTAGAGTGCTTCATGCCACACATTTTTTAAGAAGATCTACTCTCTTAGCAGCTTTCAAATATGCAATCCGGGGCTATGAGCCATGGTCGCCATGCTGTGCATTACATCCCCATAAATTTTACAACTTTGTACCTTTTGACCCCTTTGCCTATTTCCCCCACCCTCCACTCCTGCCTCTGGCAACCACCAATCTGTTATCTATATCTGTGAGCTTGGTTTGGGGTTGGTTTGTTTTCCTTTGTACATTCCACAGACAAGTGAGATCCTCCAGCACTTGTCTTTGTCTGTCTGACTTACTGCTCTTCGCATAATGCCCTCAGTCTGCATCCATGTTGTCACAGGTGGCAAGATTTCCCTCTATTTATGGTTGAATGATATTCCAGTGTGTGTGTGTGTACATACGTGCGTGTGTGTCACATTTTCTTTATCCATTCATCTATCGATGGACGCTTAGGTTGCTTCCATATCTTGGTTATTATAAATAATGTTGCAATGAACATAGGGAGTGCATATATCTTTTTGAATTCGTGTTTTTGTTTTCCTTGGATAAGTACCCAGAAGTGGGATTACTGAATCAAAGGGTAGATCTATTTTTTAAATATATTTTTATTGATTTCAGAGAGGAAGGGAGATGGAGAGAGAGAGATAGAAATGTCAGTGATGAGAGAGAATCACTGATTGGCTGCCTTCTGCACGTCCCCTACTGAGAATCAAGCCCCAAACTGGGCATGTGTCCTGACCAGGAATCTAACTATGACCTCCTAGTTCATAAGTTGAAGCTCAACCACTGAGCCACTATTTTTTGATCTGTGGGCTATTTTTTAATCTTTTGAAGAAGCTCTATATTGTTTTTCATAGTGGCTTTACCAATCTATAATCGCACCAACAGTGTACAAGGATTCCCTTTTCTCTACATCCTCGGCAACACTTGTTATTTCTAGTCTTTTTGATAATAGTCATTCCAGCAGGTGTAAGTTGATATCTCACAGTGGTTTTCATTTGCATTTCCCTGATGATTAGTGATGTTGAGCATCTTTTCATTATCTGTTGGCCATATGTATGTCTTTGGAAAAACATCTATTCAGATCTTCTGTCCATTTTTTTAATCAAATTGTTTGTTTGCCTATGTTTGCTATTGAGTTGTATGAGTTTTCTATATATTTTGTATATTAACCCCTTATCAGATATATGATTAGCAAATATTTTCTACCATTCATTAGATTGCTTTTTCATTTTGTTGGTTGTTTCTGTTGCTGTGACAAAGCTTTTTAGTTTGATGTAGTCCCACTTGTTTATTTTTGCTTTTGGTACTAGATCGCATCACATATTTGATCCTAACACCACCCCCGGAAGAATATACTATTATCCTCAACTTATATCTCAAGAAAGTCAATGGCTTGTTCATTGTTACAAGGCAATGATGAGTCCAGATTCAAACGCAGATCTTCTCCTGCCAGATATACCTTTCCCCATATTCCTTTAAACCACGACTTCTTTCTCGTCATCCTCCTGCTCAGAAAGATTCAACCCATTCCACTGTCTCTAGAAAAAAGCTCAAACTAAGGAGCTAAGGAGTCAGCGTGTTCCATAAGCTTGCCTCTACTGCTCACTCCACAATGTGTGGGTCCTCTCCAGGTGGGCCTTCTCTTGGGCTCCCCGCTCTGTAGAAATAGATGATTGTTTCTTCTCCACTCGTTTCAGTCCATTACTTCATAAAGTCCAAGTTTATTCCTGAAATTGTGCAAAATAGCCCTAGTTGTCAACGAGGACTCTTTCTCTTACCTCTTAGAGCAGTGATTCTCAACCTTCTGGCCCTTTAAATATAGTTCCTCATGTTGTGACCCAACCATAAAATTATTTTCGTTGCTACTTCATAACTGTAATGTTGCTACTGTTATGAATCGTAATGTAAATATCTGATATGCAGGATGGTCTTAGGCGACCCCTGTGAAAGGGTCGTTCGACCGCCAAAGGGGTCGCGACCCACAGGTTGATAACCGCTGTCTTAGAGCAAGTACTAAGCTCACGTCACCCAATGTTCTCAGGCTGCAGCACATGGGGTCCTAATAGTATAGTCATAAAAGCACTCACCAGTCTAGTCCCCACCTGCTTGGAGACCCCATCACCATGTACCTTCTCCTTCTCCTTCATCCTCACTGAGGCCTTCCTCTTGGTGAGCTTCACCCCACTTCTGTGCGCCCCTCACTGTGAGAACTCCAGCGTCTGCCTTCGGATGCCCTGCCTCTCAGCCCTCCCAGTCCCAGAGGGGCCGGGCGTGGTGACCCACACCCAAAAAGGAAGGTCACTCCTGGTCACCTAAAGGCCAAAGCAGCTTTGCTGGTGCCTTCGCTCATCCATCTCACACCCCAAGGACAGAGTCCCAGAAAAACAAAAACAAACCAACGTCTTCGGCCTCCTCCGGCCGCCCTTCCCCTGGTGGGACTCCGTTGGGATGAACATAGACCCCACGCCGCCCCCTCTCTTCTCTGTGTTTCTCGAAATGACATTAGCCACTAGGTCGTGGCTGCTTACTCTGGGCCAGGCAGCGTGCTAAGCACCTGACAACTTACCTCGTTTAATGAGCACTTGATAGGGTAGGTATCCCTACGTATTCATTTTTCAAAGTAGCCTCTCATAGCTCCAGGAGCTTAAGAAACTCGCCCAGGGTCACACAGTTCCTCAGAGTCCGGCCTCTCCTAAAGTCCTCGCTTAACCAACAATATGCTGCCCGAGCTACCCAAGGCGCAGCCTCCCCTGCCCTCGCCAGGCAAAATCAAAAGCCCTTTCAAATGAGCTCATGCAAAGCTGCTCCTCAGGCACCTGCTCGCAGACGCGCTTGGACGTGCTGTATCCGCTGTTATAAGTCAGTGCTGACGCGTCCTGCGTGCTGACTACGTGCCCGGCACTATTCTAAACACTTTGCATTATTAATGCATTGAAGCCTCGTGACCACCCTGGAAGGTTAGTATTATTATGATCCCCCATTTCACGGGTGAAAGCAAAACAGCAGCACTTGAAAGGACACAGCTCCTAAGTGGCAGAGCTGGGACGAGGACGCAGGCCGCCTAGTGCCCGTGCCCACCCTCTCACCACCCTGCCACTGATCACTGAGCACCTACTATGCTCCAGGCACTGGGCCGGGTCCTCTCTTACATTTTATCTAATCTTCCCAACATTCCTGCGAAAGGGTTACGTCCTTAGTTTTACAACCAAGGGAACCCGAAAGTCAGAGAGATTACATAAACCTGCCGAAGAAGATCTTGGTTTAGTAACGGTAAACATCCAGATTTCACCAGCTCGAGAGGCCGTCTTGTCAAATCATTTGCCTTTTCAGACACAGGATTTTTCTAGAGCCCCAACCCGATTCTCCCCTCCCTCCTCCCAGGGTCTCTCTGAGCGCTCTCGCTGGGTCTGTGTTCTGGGCACAGATAGGAGGAGGAGAAAGATAAAAGAAGGTGGTGGCTGCCAGCTGCAGCTTCAAACAAAATAGAGCCACATTTACAAAGGCGCCAGGGCTGGTTGCCTAGCAACAACTGTCTGCCTCCCCAACCTGCTCCGTTCCATCCTTACCCACCACGCATGACACACACCCCTTGGCCTGCAGTGCCCTCTGCGACATCTCCCTTCGGGGCCGCCTTTGTTCATTTTAACCTGATTTTCTGAGCAAATGCTTGCAGCTGGCAACTTGCAGGGAGTCCAGGAAATAAATGTGTCGCGCAGATGGCCCTGGGGCAGGCAGAACAGAGCTGCCCGCCCTGCGCGGCCCATACCTTGGCACTCACAGGTTACCCAAGGCTGTGGGAAGGGGAAGGCCTCATTTCAGGCTCTTTGTCATCTCCCTAAAGGTTTTTCGTCTTTTTCTTTTTTAATTTAAAGAGTTTTGTGTTTCACATATGTCAGGTCCTTTAAATAGTTCCTTGAAATCGAAGTTTGACTGGAATAGAGCTCAAGTAGACTGTCTGCATTTATTTTTCATCTTATCTCCCATGTTTGGAGTTAAGAGGCTCTTAAATTTAAACTTATCTTCAATTCAGCCAGCCCAGAAGGCCTTGGGGCTATTTTTGTCCTAGAGTCTTCAAGGGAGGTCGGACAAGGCAGAATAGACATTCTCTGAGCTCTCCCTTCAAGCCCCAAGGCCAAGGGGGCAGTGGCCGAGCGGCCGTGGCCAAGCCCAGACGTCGTCTCTGACTTCGCAGCCAGCAGGTGATGCTGACCGGGAGCCAGGGCTGCACCGTCCCTCCCAAGGGCTCCTTTGTCCATAGCAGGAAAGAAAAAACATCAACAGTTACATTTGACAACTGAGCTGGTATGAAGACAAATACCATCCAGGCTGGGTTCACTAATAGATGCCTTTATTATTTGTAGTGTTCTATGTTTATTCTCTTCTGATGTTAAACGACATTGAAACATTCCCTGGGCCCTGAAAGGATTGCGGGTCCAGGCCACTGGGCCGAGCTTGCCTAATGGATACGATGGCCCTGCTGCCAGCGGTCCAGCCATATTGAGGTGTGGGTGCCCAGCCCTGTGCTCGGGGGCCCTGAGGCTGGAGAAATGGGAGGTGCAGGCAGCTCCCAGCCCGGCTGAGGAGGAAAACAAAGGTGATGACCTGCAATCACCGAACCACAGGCACTCAGCTTGGCAGCCACCAAAAAGTCATCTAAGCCCCTTTCTTGAGCAGTTGCCTCTCACTTAAAGAAATAACGCACTTTGAAAACACATCAGGTTGAGAAGAGTCCAGAGAGGTGGGAGGTGGCTCTGGCAAGCACGGGGGTGGATTGGATGTTGGGGTTAGAGAAAGTCAAGGGAGATTTCTGGGTTGGGGGCTTAGGTGACCATCTACATAGACAGCACATAGAGAAAGGAGAGGCTTGGAGGACGAGGCAGTGAGTCTAGTGTCGGGCAGGTTACGTTTGAGATGCCTTTGGAGGGTGACAGGCAGAGACCAGGGCTGCCTGACTCCCCACCAGAGTCCCATTTCCCCACAAGTGGATACGGATGGAGAAATCTAGTGCCTTGTTGCCTTCATGGGCGCGATGCCCAATTGGACACGGGGACGACAGCTAGAGTCTGGGGTGCGGTAGCAGATCCTGGCCTCAGACATCCACTCTCCCCCTGAAGGCAGCTTCCATGAGCACATGCAACTCCCTGCCTTGTTCTGGCCTCAGGAGTAGACTTGAGAGAGTTAATGCCCTAGAAGCAGCCCTGACCAGTCAGGGACAGGAAGTTGGTAGATCCATAACCCAGCTTCTTCGTCCTTCAGTTGGGATAACTCTGAGGCACGTATTACACAGTCTCCCAGAATTCCCCAGTGAGACTGGGGTCCTAGAGTCCTGGGTGAGGCTGGAACCATCCCGGCCCCACCTTTCTCAGGTGAGATGGTTCTTTGGGTGAAGGGCTGTGTGGCCAGAACCAGGACCAGGTGCATCTGGAAAGGAAGGGTTGGCATTCTTTTTATTTTTATTTTTTTAATATATTTTTATTGGTTTCAGAGAGGAAGTGAGAGGGAGAGAGAGAGAGAGAGAGAGAGAGAGAGAGAGAGAGAGAGAAACATCAATGATGAGAGAGAATCATTGATTGGCTGCCCTCTGCACATCCCCCTACTGGGGATAGAGCCCACAACCCAGGCATGTGCCCTTGACCAGAATCGAACCCGGGACCCTTCAGTCCACAGGCCGACGCTCTATCCACTGAGCCAAACCAGCCAGGGCGACATTCTTAAGTTCACTCCTTTCAAGTGTGTATTTCAATGCATTTTTGTGTATTGATAGAACTGTACAACCATCTAATTCCCATCGCCATAAAGAGGAAACTAGAGCCCATTAATCGTCACTCCCACTTCCACCTCCGGCCCTAGGCAAACACTAATCTACTTTCTGTCTTTATATTTTCCTACCTTGGACTTTTTGTATGAATGAAATTATATAATATGCGGTATTTTGTGTCTGGCTTCTTTCACTGAACATGTTTTGAGGTTCATCTATGTTGTAGCATATGCTGGTACTTCGGTCTTTCTTATTCCAAATAGTATTTAATTGTATGGATAATGCTATACTATTTATTCATTCATAAGTTTTTTAAAATTAATTTTCAGCTTTACTGAGGTATAATTGACAAAAAACATAGTACATGTATAAAGTGCACAAGATGAATTGACATATGCATACTTTGTGAAATGATGGCCACAACCAGGTTAATTAACACATCCACCACCTCACATAGTTACCTTTTTTTAAAAAATCCATTCATCAATTGACAGAGAATGAGAAGTTTCTGTTTTTTTGAGTATTGCAAATAGTATTGCTACCATGTGTATCTGTAAACACATTTTTTTTGTGCTAACATATATTTTTATTTCTCTTGGATAGATACCTAGGAATGAAATTGCTGAGTTGTGTTAGACTTTTTTTCCTATTGATTTTTAGATATAGTGGGAGGGAGAGGGAGAGAGGGAGAAACATCGATGTGAGAAACATCAATCAGCTGCCTCCTGCACACGCCCCCCCATCAGGGATCAAGCCCACAAGCTGAGTATGTGCCCTGACCGGGAATCAAACTAGCAACCTTTCAGTACATGGGACAACACCCAACCAACTGAACCACACTGGCCAGGGCTATTTGACTTTTTAAGAAACTGTCAAAATGTTTTTCCAATGTAGCTGCACCATTTTACATTTTTACCAACAATTTACGAAGGCTTCAATTTCTCTACAGTCTCAATAACAGGTATTGTCATCCATCTTTTTTATTATAGCTATTCTAGTAGGTGTGAAGTGGTATTTCACTATGGCTTTGATTTGCATTTTCTAATGACTAATAGCATGAAGTCTTTTCTCATATGCTTTTATTGGTCATTTGTATATATTTTTTCAACATGTGTCATCTTTACAACAGACAAAACTATTTGAAAAAATAATTTGATAGTCAGCATTGGACATGATCATCTAGATCACATCTGATCAGCATGGTGTGTAAGAAATCTGGTTGCCTGTGACCCATAACCTGCACTTCTACAAATGCAGGCAAAGAGCTGGGCTGACTTTTTTAGCAGCCTCGTTATACCATAGCCTCAAATTAAGCCTGTGGTCAACCAGATATCCCAGATCCTGTTCTCATCAATTACTGTGGACTGGGTTTCTCCCGTGTTCTATTTGGGCAGTTGATTTTATTGAGCTTAAATGCAGAAGCTAACATTTATCCCTGTTGAATTTTATCTTGTCAGTGTAGACCGGATATTGTCACCTGTGAAAATGGTCTTTTACCTCAATCTGTCATCTTCCTTTACCTACCTGGCAACACCATTTCTGATGCCGGGATATTCAAGAAGTGAGGTTATTTTAGGCATTATGTTTTTTTTGTCTTTTCAGAATCAAAATGAATTCTTACTTTTCCATAAGCAATTCAAAGACTCAGTTATAACACATGAAATTTTTTTTTAAGAAAAACACACCTCAAAAATAAAACTAATATAAAAGACCTACAAAACTCTGTTTTTTATTGTTCACAATCAATACAGGAGCATGTCTCTAAAAAGCTGTTAAAAGCAAGCACTGCCATTACACTTGGCTGCATGGTAATGGCCAGTTGTAATGAATTTATGTTTAAATAATTACATAAATAATTTAATTCATCAAATTAAATTCATCTTAAATGAGATTGATGAGAAGAGAAAGCATATACAATGTCATTGAAATGCAAACATTTCATATGTAGGGTATCCTCTTACATTTAGAGTCTTTCTAATTTCACTCTCAGTGGGAATTTTTCTGGAAATACTGGAAGTGACTTACTGTCACTTTAAGCACGAATTATTTTACCCATAACCCACTCGCATCCCACCTCTTCCTTGAAGAGTCTTCGGGTCTCCCCAGACCACTCTGACCTTCTCCCAGTCCCAAAGCGGAATGGAATCACTCATTCTCCTCAGTTCACAGCGTGTCTTTCTTGGTTTGCACGGGGCCTGCCTTTGTCTTATTTTCTCCTGTTCACTCTCCATCCCCAAGCCCCCTTCCCTCCCTTCAGTTCAACTTGTTGCTTAGATAAATGTGCATTTATATGAACGTGTTTCTATGTCCATGCTTTCGAGTTACATAAATACTGTTGTGCTATGCATCTTATCTTGTTTCTTACTTTCGTCTTCCGACATGATGCTTCTGGGAGGTGGCACGTGCTCCCTCGGGCTGCATGCTGTTCCAGCAAATGCACAGGCCAAGTGTACCTTCCCCTCCCGTGCTCTTCCGCATGGACCCTCGGGCTGCCTCCCAAACACTCCCTGGACATCCATGGAAATTTCCTGGACCCACACTGTTCTTTATGCTGCTCAGAGAAGCCGCCCATAGAGAGAAGTGTCCTTTCTCCTTACGGACAGTGTCTCTGAGGTCTGTCCCCAGGAGGCAGGCTGCTGAGTCATAGGACCATGCATACACAACGGCACTAAAAACTGCCAGGCTGTTCCCTGGAAGAGCTGCCGGCGTGAGCCTGTCCACGCCAGGGATGCAAATGTTCTGTGTGAACTCGCCAGCCATTGGTATCGTCTGATCTAGGCTGCTGCCAGTGTGAGGAGGTGAAGTACGTTCTCGGTGGTGCCTCACTGGGCTCGTCTCTGATTGCTGGTCAGATTGAAATCCCATCTCCTCGTATGATTAGCCACTGAGGATTCCTGTTCTGTGAAATGCCTGTGCATGTCCATTGTTTGTTTGTTTTGTTTTTTCATTGATTTCAGAGAGGAAGGGAGAGGGAGAGATAGAGATAGAAACATGAGTGATGAGAATCATTGATCGGCTGCCTCCTGCACGCCCCCCGCCCCCCGGGTTTGAGCCTGCAACCTGGGCATATGCCCTGACCAGGAATCGAACCGTGACCTCCTGGTTCCTAGGTCAACACTCAGCCACTGAGCCATGCTGGCCAGGCTCCATTATCCTTTTTTTCCATCATTTATTTCCATCTTTTTATTGGGGTCTCCAGATACCAACTGTTTTCATCGGGGTTGTGGTTTCTTTTAAGTTGTGGGTGAGAGGTGAGACTCCCATGCCCTGAAGACCACCCCTGGCCCTGGACATCCTAACCGAGCCCAGGAAACACGTACCCTGAGAATCTGATCTTTGCCGGTACAGGAGGAAGCTGCTGTGGCTGGTGAGATACTCTTCTTGTGCAAAGAGATAATTTGACAAGAATCCCGAATAGTTCCTAGAGCTGTCCGTAGTCAAATGCAAACATTGCACACTTAAAAGTCTAATTGAAACAAATTGGAATCTTCTTGCGTTGTTATTGTTCATCTTTCTCACTAAGCTATAAGTCGCATAGGAACAGGGACCTGGTCTGTCTCTCTTGTTCACGTGCCTACGTGGGTCCCATACACAGGGTGAACCCTCAGTGCGTGTCCTTTGAATGGATGAAGGGAGCCTACACCCATCAGAAAAGGAGCAATAGCTCCTTGTTTCTTCATATCACACATGGGCATCAGCTGACCTTTGTGGCCAGGGATGGAGCTACTGGATGGAAGATGCTATAAAACGCTTTGATGGGGCAAACACTGCTCAGTTAAGTGGCTTCTCAATGAGCACTTTGAATTGATTTGCCCGGAATTAAGCAATAAACAGAATAAACACACATTGTTCCGGACCTGACTTCACCCCTGGTCTCAGTGAATCCACACATGCCTGAGTTTATCTTTCTGATAAATAGTAATCTGAGAGATAGAGCCGGTGGAAATGGTCTCGAAATGAATGAGTAATGCAACCGGTTACAAAGTTCTCAAAGAAATCATGAGAATATCTCCTTATTCTCTTGGGCTTTTCCGGCCTCTGTTCACCAGTCGGTAGGATTGGAGGGTAGAATTTATATAAAGTAATAACCGGTTGTTCTGTTTTTTTCTTTGCCTTTACCCCTCTCACTTTATTTTTTAAAGGGAGAGAATGAAGAAGATAGGACTGGAAAGGTTGCAGATGTCTAATGAAAGCATAATTCTTTTTTTCTTCTCATAATAACACTAAAACTATGAGGCAAACCAGTAGGGGGTGTTAAAGATGAAATTACCACTCAGGAATCAATGGAAATGTAGTTCTAAGCAATTATTGCATGTTCTCTCTGTCCCCGGTAAACGGATTGACCTTTAAAGAAAAAATTGCTCTTGATTGTTTCTTAAACCCCACTTTCTGTGCTTCTGAGATTGTTTCCAACTGTTATCTGTATATTTTTTTAAAGCTCCAAATGGACCCAAATAATAGTAATCCAAACTTCTTGGATTATAAACTTTCCCATATGTTTTAAAAATATTCATACCTTACCATGAATAAACAAATCATGGTGTTGCCATACAATGGAATAGTTTGCAGCCATTAAATCGTATTTTAAAGGATATTTTGAGATATGGATATGCTCATTAACCTTATATTAAAAAGCCAAGACACAAAACCACATATAGAGAACATTCTTTGTTTGTGTTTGGTGATGCTTAAAATGATGATTGCAGGCTTATGAGTGTGATTATGGATGAGTTTTATTTTCTTCCTTATACTATGTACCTATTTCTCTGTAATTTCCAAATTCTCTTCAATAAATGTCACTCTTATAATCAGAAAAATATTATTAAAATGCTCAGATATCTTTTCAATAGAATTTAATTTGTCTTTAAGGTATCTCTTGAGGTAGGTAGGAAACAGACACTTTTTTTTTCTCATTTTAAAGTGGATATATACCGAGGCATCATAAAGTGTCCTGCCTCAAGTCACATCAATTATAACAAAGAATTGGCGTCTGAAAGAGGAACCCACCTCCCTTACATAAACCCGGGGAGAAATGCACAGGGCTGGTCCCTTCTCAGAGCCTCTTGGTGGCTGGCTGTCAGGACTGCCTCCGTGTCTGCACTGACTGCCCCTGGAGGAGACCCAGAGAGTGAGCCGTGGCTCCCCTTCCCTGGCTCAGCTCTCTCCAGCCTTTTGTCAGAAAGGAAGAATCCTGAAATGTATCTTTGGATGATCACGATTGCTAAATAACCTGCCCGATCTGTGAGGTCATTTCAGATTACCAATGCCATTGTTTGCTAGATTCCTGGAAGCCTAACTTCAGAATCATAAGACTCTTCTCTCCTTGAACATTTCTTAAGAATAGGGACTGTGTCTATTCTTTTCCAAAGAGTCCCTGCCAAATTCCCAATACAGAGTTATTCCACTTCTCATGGAATCGTTCTAAATACTCATTAACTCACTATAACCATCAGCATTAGGACCTTGTACCTTGAGGGCACTATGCAACATGTTATTACCACGTGAGCTGACTCATTCATCAATGTGGGATCTCTAACTTTCCATTTGGAGAATGAATAAATCTTGTGATTTACTTTTTTTTTTACTTTAAATAATTTTTTGTTTTTCAGTTACAGTTAACATATAATATTATATTAGTTTCAGGTGTATACCCCAGTGATTCGACATTATATAACTTACTAAGTGATCATCCTGGTGATTCTAGTACCCATCAGACACCATACATAGTTATCACAATATTATTGACTGTATTTCCTATGCTGTACTATACATCCCCATGACTATTCTGTAACTACCAATTTGTACTTCTTAATCTCTTCACCTTTTTACCCATCCCCTTAACCCCCCTCTCATCTGTCAGCCATGAAAATGTTCTCTTTATCTATAAATCTGTTTTTGTTCTGCTTGTTCATTTATTTTGTTTTTTAGATTCAATTGTTCATAGATATGTATTTATTGCCATTTTATCATTCATTTTTTTTAATCTTTTTTCTTCTTAAAGAATGCCCTTTAACACTTCATGTAATACTGGTTTGGTGGTGATGATCTCCTTTATCTTTTTCTTGTCTGGGAAGTTCTTTATATGCCCTTCAATTCTAAAGAATAGCTTTGTTGGGTAGAGTAATCTTGGTTGTAAGTGCTTGCTTTTTATCACTTGAATATTTCTTGTCAATGTCTGCTAGCCTGCAAAGTTTTTGTTGTGAAATCAGCTGACAGCCTTATGGGAGCTCCTTTGTAGATAACCAACTGCTTTTCTCTTGCTGCTTTTAAGATTCTTTGCCTTTAACCTTTGGCATTTTAATTATGATGTGTTTTGGTGTGGGCCTCTTTGAGTTTATCTTGTTGGAACTCTCTGTGCTTCCTTCACTAGGTTAGGGAAGTTTTTCATCATATTTCAGGTGGTTCTGAATGATGGTTGTTCTGTAGTTTAGTTGTAATTCTGATGTGATTGTGGGAGGATGTGGTTGTGAAAGCACTGCATTTACCTACCCCACCATCTTGACCAGAAGCCTCTATGATTTACTTTCAAGAGACTCTTTTAATGTTTGGATGTGTCAAATGACAACTCTTTCTTTTTTTCAGTCATGGCTCTTGATAAACAAACCAACCAACAAACAACAACAAAAAACTACCTGGGCTCATCTATAGAGATTTGATTTTAACTGGCCCCCAGGGGGACCCAGGCATCGGTGTGAGTTTTTTAAATCTCCTTTGATAATTCTAATGCTCCACCAGGGTTGAGAACTACTAAGTTAAAGTTTGAATTTTTGCCCTCTGACATATTTAGTATCTGTGATTATTTGATACCTAGTTTTTGGTCAAAAATGCTGCATCCAATTATAACACAGATCCCATGGGGAAGATCAGGTTTAGGATTTTCCATGTGCGTTCCAGAAATATACTGCAGTGACAATCAAGTATTGTTGGACATTTTATATTTACCCAATACCCTCAAAAGAAGCACTTAGAAGAGACCTGTTTCTGAAATCGATGCCGTAGTTCAGGAAGGATGACTTCCTTGCGATAGTGAGGCTTCTAATCCATGACTGTTGTTTATTCCTGCATGTATTTAGGTCTTATATCAGTCAGGATCCAGAGAAGAGACAGAAGCCAGACCTGTGATTTCAACAGGGAGAATTTAATATAAAAACTTGTGGACTGATACAACTTAGTAAAAAGGTGGCTACCTACTTAAAAGGGGAGATGATTCTAAGGTTACACAAGGGGCAGCTGCCAAAATCGGCTGCTACCTCTGGAGCAGAGGGATGGTGAATACGTGAAGACACTCGGAAACCTAGAAGGGCTCCTTCTCCACTGCCAAGGCTGAGATGCAGACCTCTTTGGAGAAGGGGTGGCCGCCATGGAATCATGGGGAACCACCAGTGATGGAAAACAGCAGGGTGTGGGTCTCCACGGACTACAGGAGTGGCCCACCACTGGGGGTAAAGGAGAATGTTGCTGGAGGACTTGGCTGGCCAGCTGGTCCTAGGACCTCTGTTGTGGATAGAAAAGGTGATAAGGGGTATCAGTTGCTCATTCCCAACCTCAAAGAGAAAATTGTCGGTATTTCCCCAGACTTGTTTTCTTTATGTTTTTAGAGGCTATGGACTGTTGGGGTCCAGCCACAGCAGGTCCAGGGATTCCCAAAGGTGTGGACGGAGTCGGTGAAGAAGGAATGACACAGAGACAGCATTCAGTTGATCAGCAGCCTAGCCAGGTTCTCTAGCCAGGACCTCTAGCCCAGTTCTCTAGCCAGGATCTCCAGCCAGGTTCTGTCTTTTATTGTCTTGTTACATCTGTATTTATACCAGTTGATTTTAATCCTGTCAATTTCTATTCTAAAGGTTAGGGCGTTTCTTATGATTGTTCATAGTTAAAGTGATTAACTACCCACCTGGCATTTAGTTAATAGTTAAAGTGATTAACTACCTTCAGGGAAAAATCCCTACCTGGGGAAACAACCTTTCTCGGAGAGGTGACCTTGGTTAAAACACATAGCGCCAAGAAGGTGAGCAAACATATTAAGAACAGTATGCCATATACACCAGGTCCCTTGGAACATATGCTGTGCAGATGTTTCTTCCCTGTAGCGACTGTTTCAAGCAGCAAGGATGGGCCCCTTCCGGCAATGGCCAACCCGGGGGGGGGGGGGGGGGGATCCCAGCACCATTCTACAAAACCCAACTTTGATTAGCAGTGGGAGGCGACTTATAGTAAGAAAGGCAGCCTTAAAAAGGAAAAGGAGGGCCCTAGCCAGGTTGGCTCAGTGGACAGAATGTCCGTCTGTGGACCAAAGGGTCCTGAGTTCAATTCTGGTCAAGGGCATGGATCTCGGTTGCAGGCTCCTCCCCAGCCTGGGCCCTGGTCAGGGTGCGTGCAGGAGGCAATCAATCAACGTGTTCCTCTCACATTGATAGTTCTCTCTGTCTTTCTCTCTCTCTTCCACTCTTTCTAAAAATCAATGGAGAAATATCCTGGGGTGAGGATTAAGTAAATAAATAAGGAAAAGGAGGTTACCTGTGTTGAAAGAGGGGCCGTTTTGCTGCTCAGCCAGCAGTCCTGGCCCCTAGGGCACGGGGGCTCACTGGTCCCTCCAGCCTTCCTCCTTCTGGAACTGGAATCAGTACCCCGGCCCCCTCCCCATCACTCTGTTCCGAAGCATGGGGTCTGGTTTCCTGCACAGTCAGCGTGGACCCAGATGTTTGAGAGCAGAGTCTGTTCTGATTGGCGATGTCAGAGGAGCCAGGAGGAGAGGCTGTTCTCTGCAAAGGCAGCGATGCGCGTGCTGTGACAGCAGAGAGGGAAACAAGAGTGGGCGAGGGAACATGGAGATGGGAGACACTGTCCATTTGGCAAGAAAGAGGAGAGTCGGCGGCAATAACGCTTCAGAGGCTGTAAGAGATGAGTGACTCGAGATCAATATCAAAAGGATCCTATTCGGCAGCAGCTAGTTTTGAAGCGGAATTGGTGGGTGACGTTAACTGCTTCTGGACAGGAGACTGTACATTCAATAATCTGGTGGCACCTTTTCAAATGTAGGCGAGTGCCTTTTGTTGGCTAAGAAAGAGCTCTGAGTGAACCTGCTGGGTTTGGAACAGGCTCCGGAGGTGCTTTGGCGACCTGGGACCCCCAGGCCCTGGCCCCCAAGCCTCTGGCCTCCACATCCTCTCCAGAACGCTCCTTCTCCATCAGCTGGCAGGGGGAGGAGAAATGTCTGAGGAGGGTGGAGCCAAGATGCCCTGGTGAGGAGCTGAGCAGTGTCACTCCGGAGTCTGAGCAGACCCCACACAGTGATGGGGCCCAGGGGACCCGCACTGAAGAGCGAAGAGGCTTCCCAGGAAAGAAACGGGGGTGGGGCGCTCTCCCGGAGCCTGCAAGAGATTTTAATTTAATTTGACCTTGACACCATTTCGAGAACGGAAAGCGTCCTTGAATTCTCTCAAATTCAGAACAGTAGAGTGTGTGTGTGTGTGTGTGTGTGTGTGTGTGTGTTCGTTCAAATACCGCTCCCTTGAGAAAAGTGTGAATAGAGGGACTTTAAAGATGAATCTATGTGAGTACCCAGGGCATCATGGAAAATTCTATTTTAAAAGAGCTGCCACGCCTTTAAACGACATGTTTTGGGTAACCCTCATGTTTTTTTGTTTGGAAGCAAAACATTTCTGTTCTTAGCTTTGATTCTTCTCTAGTGATCCCAAAGCGAAGGAAACCACACGATGCCCTAGAAAGAGAGAGGGCTTGGGGCTTCCTTGGCAATTAAGCAGGGGCTCCGTGACTCGGGGAGAGCTCGGCACCTCCCAGCCTCGGTTCCGTCTGCAGAAGAGGAGGTCAGACCGTGATTTGCGGTGCAGTGTTCTCATGCCATAAGCTCAGTCCCTGTGAAACCCACCCTGCCTGTGCGCCGCAGACTGCTACCCAGAGCTCCGCTCCCCTCCCAGCTGAGAAGCAAATGCTGCTTGCGCCAGGCTCCCGATCCCATTCAGTTCCGTGGTAGACATGTCAGAGGCGTGGGAAATGGACTCAATGGGAAGTTCCAGGACTTGCCTACGACCACCTCAGTTCCCAGCAATTCTATTCCTTCCAGATCTCCATCTTGCCACCCCTCTCCCTGCTCTGTCTGTGCATGTAAATGGAAACGCACTGGTCAGCCAGCCCTGCCTGGCCGTTGCGAGCACAGCCCCTGGCTCATCTCGGTTCCTTTGCTCTTGGTCTGCGGGGCCTCTGAGGTTGGGAACAAGGACCACAGCGTGATGGTGTCTCCCTACGGGGAGCAGGAGTGGCTGGTCCCCCCGAGGAAGCTGCAGAGAAGGGGGAGGCGTGGCATCCAGCCCGGAGATGGATGGGCCTGTGCTCTTCCTCCCAGGCTGCCCACCCTCTCGCCGCTGTTTGAGGAGCTGGAAACAGTCGCTCCTGAATCCTGTCGGAGAGCAAGGTGACTTCGGTCACACATATTCCATGACATGGATGCCCAAACAGGAAACCGAAGGGAACTGGCTTTTTACTTCTGGTTTTGTTAACATGCGGCTGAGAATGGACAAGACCGACGTGACCGCTGTGATCCTAAACGCTCTGCACCCCAAGAAATGGACCTGCATCGAGCGAGCCTGATACAAGACAGCTTTCGCTACTTGGAAGTCAAGGGTTCTGCAGGCGCAGGAGCTGTGAGCCTGGGTTTAGAAGTCAAGGCCAACCTTAGCTGACACTTCCCTACCTGCCAGGAGCCAGCGACGCGAACCAGGTGGCCAGCTCCAAGCAGAATGCAATTACCCGGATGGCAACTGTTTCTTAATTCAAAACTTTAGCTTCACCCTTTTTTTTCTTTCCCTTATGAAAAATGAGAGGGGGAGTGAGTGAATGCACTGAGTCTGAATGCCGCTGGGCTATGAGATGAGCGGCCTGCAGCGCGGTGCCTGGCCTCCTGGGCTGCTCCCAGGAACAGGAGGTCCTGGCACCCTGCACCGTCCCCCCGCCCCCCCCCCCCCCCCCCCGACTGATGAGATTTTACAGAGCTCTCATAAGGACGTGCTATTACTAGCTTGTTTTTTAGGGCCCGGGCAGCACTATTATCGCCAACTTTTTTTTTTTTATGTTTGAACCTATGGTCCGAACACATGGTCCCATGTGACAGAGTGAAGTGCGCTTGAGAGAGTTCAGGTGCATGTATTTGAGTAGAATTGACACCCAGGCGAATGTTGTAAACATCTTGGTCACGACCTTACTTTGCCTCGTAGCTGCTGCTATACAATAAAGGCATGACTGTGGGGCATGGGTCGCTAACTCTCAGATAAGCATCGTCCGACCAAGACCTGGCATACATTCTCTTGGTCTGTCTTTTCTGAGACTTTTCAGCTGGCGCGCAACTCAGGTTCACCCCTGGCAATGCCTGGCACGCAGCCCCCTTTTACAAAGATGTTGCCTCCACGCTCCCAGGGGCGGGTTCCTTGCCTCCGATTCCCGCCCCTCAACAGGTAACGGCCTCAAGGAAAAACAACCCACGACCTATGGTCCTCTGCCCTTACGCCAACCAACAACCCCCAAGCAGGACTTGAATTATCCTTTCTCTTTGGGTTTCCGGGCAGG
>NW_005871791.1:275678-279398 GCF_000147115.1 Myotis lucifugus | reverse complement strand
AGGCCTTATTTATGCTTAGGAGGACTGTGCAATTCCTGCCCTACATAGTCCATGAGCCAATAAAGATGTGTTGTCTTAAGCCACTAACATTGGGATCATTTGTTACTCAGCAACACATAACCAGTATAGTCGAGGCTACTACTATTCTTCCCACTTACAGACGAGGCATAAAGAAGTTATTCATTCCCCAAAAGTAAGCGGTAGTGTCAGAAATCAAATCCAGTCTAACTCAAAATACGGAATTACACCAAGACTTCAAAAATAAGGCAATAGGTTGTGGATAGTGAGGGCCAGGTTTTTGTTGTTGTTGAAGAAAGAAGTTACAAAGAAGGAAAAAAGGAAAGCTAGATCAAGCCCTGGGGTTCAACTGGGATTGGAGCTATCAGTATGAACTCATGGAATTTAGTATATATACAGTTAAAATGAATGAGAGAAAGAAACAAGTAGAGAAGTCCAGTAGAAAATTAGAGGTGTCGATTTGGAAGCCCGGGAAAGAGACATAAATTTGTAAGGCAGTGATGTAGAGATGGTGATTGATATCTCGGGCTTAAACAAGATTTCCTGGGAAAAGATTACAATGATGGGTTGAAGGACAAGGGCCAGGACAGATCTCTGCTCTCTTACCCTGGCCCGACATTGGTGGAACTCTCAAAGTCTTCCTCGCCCCTCCTTGTTCATGTTGGAGAGCACTGGAGGTTCTTACCATAACAATCTGGATGGTTCAATTTCAAAACACTAGCCACCCAGTTGAAAATAGGAATATTTGGGACACAGCTGCAGTAGTAACTTCCGATTTCATTTCTGCAATATGATTTCTGCTTGCACTTTGCCAGCCCGGTCTTACACTCATCAATATCTGTGAATCAAGAGAAAAATACCATTTTTCATTCTCATAAAACTATACTATTTTCCCTTGCCCATGGAATCTCTACTACCCAGTATCATTCATAAATGGACATCTATTCTCACATAAAATGGCTCCATATTATAAAGATGACAATTCTCCTTAAGTTAATTTATAAATATAATATGATCCCAATAAAAACTATCTACAAGTATTTTATGGAGTGAGATGAATTGCTACTATCCTGCAAGAATAGCCAGAAAAACTATGAGGTGGGGATTAGCCTTCCAAGACATCAAAACATACTACAAAGTCAGGGCCCTGGCCAGTGTGCTCACTGGTTAGAGCGTTTGCCTACAGGTTCAAGTCTGATCAAGGGCACATATCTGGGTTGCAGGTTCAATCCCCAGCCCCAGCCAAGACACATGCAGGAGGCAACCAATCAATGTCTCTCTCTCCCTTTCTCTATTTCTCTCCCTTTCCCTCCCACACTCACTCTCTCTCAAAAAAAAAAAAAATCAATGGAAAAAATATCCTCAGTAAAGATTAACACAAAAACAAAATAACGATGAGATACTGGTGCATGAAGAGATAGACTAGTAGAAGAGACTAAAGGTCCAGAAATAGACCTAAATATACATGGGGCTTTAGAACCTGATAACCATTAGATGTTAAATCATTGGACAACACATTCTGCTAAGCCAGTGGGAAGACAGGCGCTCTCAGGCATTGCTGGTGAGAATGCAAATTGGTACAGCCTTTCTGGAGTTAAATTTGTAATATCTAATCAAGCTACATATGGATTTACCTCTTCACTCAGCCATCTCAATCTAGGACCTTACCCTAAAGACATACTTCCACAAATATTAGAACAGCCTAAACATCAAAAAAACTTAAATGCCCATGCTTAGGAGAGGGTTGAATAAACTATGGTTCATCCCAAAGCTATAAAAAAAGAAAATGGGGACGATCTCTATGAACTGATTTGGAGTAAATTCTAAGATACATTTAAGCTAAAAAAGCAAAGTGCAAAAGGGCATCTATGGTGTCCTATCAAAGTGTCATGGTCGCAGATGACAAGGAACTCTGAAGATCTGTCACAGGTTACACAAGACTAAGGATCGTGGCAATCAAAGCCAATGTGGGATTCTGAAATGGCTCCTGGAACAGAAAAAAGGTGGGGGGGGGGGGGATTAGGGGAAGAACTAATGAAACTTGAAAAAAGTCGGTATTTAGTTAATATCATCGCCTGGTTTTGATCATTGTACTGTGGTCATGTCTTTGGTTAACCTTAGGGGAACTGGGGGGAGGAAATACAGAATTAACTGAGCTGTTTTGGCAATTTTTATTTAAGTCTAAAACCATTTCAAAACAAAAAGTTTTTTTTTTTAAAAAAAGAAGATATATCCAGTATTGTGGTTCCACTCATAGGAGTACCCTAAGTGGAAACAAATTAACAGAAACAAAAAGTAGATGGTGGGAGCCAGAGGCTGGAGGAGGGGATGAGGGGTTAGTATTTAATGGGAACAGAGCTTCAGTTTGGGAAAATGAGAAAGTTCTGTGGATGGATGGTGACAATGGCTGCACAATACTGTGAATGTACTTAATGACACTGAAAGATACATCTAAAAATGGTTTAAAAATCAATTTTATGTTGTGTATATTTTGCCACAATAAAATAAAACAAATCCTAGTCTACCATTGTATGCTTCACCTTCTTCATTGACACTAATTCCATCCATAAGATGGTCAGTTCCACCAATCAGATATTCAGGAGTGCTATTTTTCTTTGGTATTCAAATTGACCTTTAGAATTAGTGGAATTGAAAAAGAATTTTGGCTGGAACAGATGGTTGTAGTGAGAAGTGAAACTGGAACACTAAGCTGGGGCCAGATCATGACAGGTAATGAGTGCCAAGATACTGATTTATTTATTTGTTCTCTTGGTCACTGTTTTTATTGAACATCTACTATGTGAGAACACTATTCTCTGTCCTAGGCATACCACAATGAACAACACAGAGATGATCCCTCCCCTTGTAAAGTTTTCCAGTAAGCAAACATATAAAAACCAATGCTGCCCTAACCAGTTTGGCTCAGTGGATAGAGCGTCGACCTGCGGACTCAAGGGTCCCAGGTTCAATTCCAGCCAAGGGCATGTACCTTGGTTGTGGGCACATACCCAGTGGGGAGTGTGCAGGAGGCAGCTGATCGATGTTTCTCTCTCATCGATGTTTCTATCTCTCTATCCCTCTCCCTTTCTCTCTGTAAAAAATCAATAAAATATATTTAAAAAAAAAAAAATTCTGAGACTTCAAGAGCCCAGGGTCCTGGGAACTCTACCTTCCTCTAAAGAAAAACCAAAGATCATCAAGCCAGCATCAGAATGACAGCAGGAGGATGCATAGGGATAGGGACTTCTTTAAGGACTCTGGGACTATCTATACTAATAAAAGGGTAATATGCTAATTAGACCAGGAGACCTTCTGGACGTCCTTCCAGACAAAGCCATGATGGTGGGGCTGAGGCAGAGGCAGTTAGGCGTGATAAGGCCAGGAGGGGAGGGCAGTTGGGGGCAAACAGGCCGGCAAGGGGGTTAGCTGGGGGCGAGCAGGCTGACAGTGGGGGGTAGCTGGGGGCGATCAGGATGGCAGGAGGGGGCAGTTGGGGGAGAGCAGGCTGGTCAGGGAGGGCAGTTGGGGGCCATGAGAATGGCAGGAAATGGCAGTTGGGGGCGAGCTGGCTGTCAGGCAGAGTGGTTAGAGGCGATCAGGCAGGCAAGCAGGTGAGCAGTAGGAGCCAGTGGTTCCCGGATGCAAGAGAGATCTGACTACCAGTTTAGATCGGCCTAAACCAGCAGTGGACATCCCTGAGGG
>NW_005871791.1:270422-275570 GCF_000147115.1 Myotis lucifugus | reverse complement strand
AGCCCCCCCCCCCCCGCCATGGACGAATTTTGGGCACCCAGGCACTAGGCTTGGAATATTGGATCTTTGCAGGACTAGGATCCCTACATAACTCAGGGAACTCAGGGAATGAGATATAGAAGGATGTCCCTGCCCCCTTCCAAATGCCAAGATGAATGTGGATTGCATCCTACCTTTACATTTCTCATAAAATTCAGTGAAGTACCTCCTTCCAGACACGGACTGATACCCATCTTTGCAAACACAGTGGGTTCTGTTGAAGCACCTGGCATTTTCAGGGCATGTATGACAGAAAGCTGCAGAGAACACAAGATCCTTTCATTCATTTGTTTACTCATTTACTCAAGAAATATTCATTGAGCACCTAGGATTACCTGACTCTGGTCAAAAGAATGTCTTCCTGGAAATAGCTTTGTTGGCGTCCTTTTTGCACCCATCCCACAACTGAACACACATGCTCACAGTGCCCAAACCACCTCCCACCTCTGCCACCAACACCACTTTTTTGACAGTAGAACTTCTCCAGCGCCTGTGTTTCTTTACCTGGGGCTATCTTTGGCAACCAGAGTCCTCTTTGCTCTCCACATGACAGTAGCAATGCTTTCTCCCCACAGAAGTAGCTCTCTCAATCAATGACTGACAAAAGTCAGTGCATTAAAATAAAACCAGTTATCATATCATCAAAAATAAACAGAGAACAGGAGGTGGCAAAATTGTAACCCTAATGCATTGCTGGCAGGAATGTAAAATGGTGCAGCTCTTGTGGAAAACAGTTTGGCAATTTCTAAACTAAAAAATATAATTCCTGCCCTGGCTAGTGTTCTCAGTGGTTAGAGCATCAGCCTGTGCACCAGAGCATCTTGGGTTCCATTCCCAGGCAAGGGTGAATACCAGTGCTGCAGTTTTGATCCTCAGCCCCAGTGGGGTGTGTGCGGGAAGCAACTAATCCATGTGTCTCTCACATTGATGTTTCTCTCTCTCTGCTCTGCTCTCTCCTCCCTCCCTTCCATACTCTCAAAAAAAAAAAATGAATCGAAGGAAAAATATCCTCAGGTGAGGATTAACAAAAAGTAAAAACAAAAAAATTAGAATTCCCATATGACCTAGCAATTTCATTCATGGGCTATTCCCAAAAGAACTGAAAGCAGGGTCTTCAAGAGATATTTGTTTACCTATGTTCACAGCAGCACTATTCACAGTAGCCAAAAGATGGAAGCCACCCAAGTGCCCATGAATGGGTGAATGGATAAATGAAATGTGGTCCATCCACACAAAAGAATATTACCCAGCTTTTAAAAAAAGAAATTCCAACACATGCTACAATATGGATGCACTTTGGAGACATTGTGATAAGTAAATAAGCTCATCCCAAAGGGCAAATGCTATATGTCTCCACTCTTAAGGTCACTAGGAGTCAAATTCATAGAGACAAAGTAGAATGGAGGGTGCCAAGGGCTGGGGGAAGGGGAACAGGAAATTAATGTTTAATTGGGGAAGATAGCCGTGAGGTTCATGTTTCTTACTATGTCCAACAGTCCCCATGGGATCAAGCTCCAGTTGCCCACATGTAACTTGCTGTATAATGGACCCTATATTGGCTCCTTGCCTTCTAACCTGACTTCCCACTCCCAGATGGTGCTTCCTAGGATCACCTTCCAGATAAATTACTTGCTCAGGATGTGCTCGGGAGGTTGGGAGGGGGGCAGGGACAAAGGCAAAACTATCTCCCAAAATTATTTGGGACACAGGCTTTTGGGGGAAAACAGGCAAAGTCCAACATCCACCAGCTGTGTGACCTTGAGTCAGCTACTTCTAGAGGGCCATTGGTCAAGTGGGGATAATGTCAAAACCATCTTTGCAGGAATGTCATGAGGATTGAATGAGTTGGAGCATGCAATTTGCTTAGCATTGAGCCTGGTGCAATACAAGAGCTAAATAAATGGGTGACAATGGTGATAGTGGAGGAGTGGGAGCTCCAAGGAATGGGCAGAATGCATCAGGGATTAATATTCTCTCCCAATGAAAGGACGCCTTCCCTCCTCTGGAGGTAGGTTGCAGACCCCAAATTCCTTTCCCTGGCCTTTGACAATCGTAGACTCACCTCCAGAATTCTCCACTTCTGATCCTGACAGAATTAGCAGGACACTGAGGCCTAGAATAGAGAGAGGAGGGAATAGTTCAGGTGGGGGATGCTCTGGGGCTCTGCTTGGCTGAGGCCTAGGTGAGTTCCGGGCTTCATCTGCCATTATTCACTTTACTGTAGACTCTTCCAGGCAAACTATAAACCCAAGGGTCATGAAAGGCATCATTTATTACTACAGTATGAGAGGTATATCTGTTGCAGCTGTAAGAAGTTTGACACCCAATTCTAATGTGCACTGGGGGTGAGGTGGGGGGGGGGGGAGTCCATACCAACAAGCAATCCGTGGATACCAACTGGGTATTTTACAATTTAACTCAATTCTGCCACTGTCTATCCAGAGACATCCACAGATTAAGGGCTATAGATTGGATGTTCCAATGATCCCCTCTTTGGGTTTGATTAATTTGCTAGAGTGGTTCACAGAACTCAGAGAAACATTTTACTTACTAGATCACTAGTTTATTGTAAGAGGATACAATTCAGGAACAGCCAGATGAAAGAGCTTCGTAGGGCCAGGTATGGGGAAGGGGGTACTAAGCTTCCATGTCCTCTCTGGGCACCATTCCGGAAGCTCTCTGAAACTCATCCTTTTGGGTTTTTACGGAGACTTCATTACATAGGCATGATTGATTAGCTAATTGGTCATTGAAGACTGATTCAACCTCCAGCCCTTCTCCATCCCTGGAAATCAGGGGGTGAAACCATGAGTTCCATGGCCAAAATGGTGCCGTAGGTAAAGGCAGTACTCATCTCCTCCCCCAACCACATTAAAATTACAATTAAACTACAGAGCAACCCTCATTGAGAGCTACCAGAAGTCTAGCTGAACAGAAGTCCTGCAACTAAGGACATAAAAGAGATGCTACATCGATACTGGTAGGAGGGCCGGAGACACCAAGCAGGCTGGTCCCACACCCACATGTGTCAGTTAAAAATAGACTTTAAAACAAAAGACAAAGAAGGACCCAGAAATTGCATTTTGGGGTATTTACCCAAAGAAACCCAAAACCACTAAATTGAAAAGACATATGCACCCATATGTTCTTTGCAGCATTATTTACAATAGCCAACATAAGAAAGCATACTAAGTGTCCATCAATAGATGAATGAATAAAGACACGGTGCATCTATACAATGAAATATGACTCAGTCATAAAAAACAAAATCTTGTCACTTGTAACAAAATGGATGGACCTAGAGGGTATTGTCCTGAGTGAAATATTTCAGCAGTGAAAGACAAATGCCATAGGACTTCACTTATATGTGAAATCTAACAAAATAGAAACAAACGAATACAGAGAACAGTTTGATGATGGCTAGAAAGGTATGGAAGACTGGTAGAAAAGGTGAAGAGATTAAGAAGTACAAATTGATAATTACAAAATAGTCATGGGGATATAAAATACAGCGTAGGGAATATAGCCAATAATATTGTAATAACTATGCATGGAAGGAACCTGCAACCGAGGTACGTGCCCTTGACCAGAATCGAACCGGGGCCCTTCAGTCCCTAGGCTGACACTCTATCCACTGAGCCAAACCTGCTAGGGTGGTCCACTCATTTTTAAAAGGCAAAGAGAAAACAGGTGAAGTCAATTTCAATAATATATTTTATTTAACCAGCTATAGCCAGAATGTTATTTTAACACACCTTCACTATGAAACAAAGCATTCATAAAGTATTTTACATTCTTTACTGTATGTATTAAGTCTGAAATTCAGTATGCATTTGGACTGGTCTTATTTCGAGTGCTCAGTAGCTACACGAACAGCCCAGGTTTAACCTCTTAATAACCAGTGCATTCTCTGGAATAAGGAGAGAGTGAAATGGCATAGTGTTAGGTCGGAGAGAGCCCAGGATCGGATACGTGCAGACGTGTGATGAGATAATGGACTCCCCCTGGCATTTCTAACAGATCAGTGTGCCAGACACAGATACCGGCTTCTTCTCCCTGAATCAACACGACCCCCACACAGATATTGACTCCTTCCTGAATACCCCTGCTGACCCCCTGCAGCGGAAACTTCCTCAGCTGAATACCTCAGCTCATGTCCCCGCCCCTCACCCAACCTCAGTATAAAAAAAGCAGCCCCTTCCCTGTTGGCGTGAATTCACTTGCCCTGTCTTTGGGGTATGTGGGTCTCCCAGGGACGCAGAAATAAACCTTTCCTTTTCTTTCTTTTCTGATTCACTGGACTCTTTATTTCCTACGCCGCCTCCTGAGCCACCTAACCTAACACATAGAACATAAGAATCCCAGGAGTCCAAGACTATGGCCAATTTGGAACAAATCAGAATGTTTTCAGGATGATCTATTGTGAGGATGACCTAAAAATGTCTACCATATGACTAGACAGAGCTTCATATTGAAGTTGAAGATGAACTCAGAAATGCAGACAACTTTGCCACAAATTTATGAATAGCACTTCCTCTTGGTAGATGGGCTGAATAATCAGCACTGGGAAAAGGATTTGCCCTTATCCCTTTCACTGCAAGCAGGCTGAGTTGGAATCCTTTGCTAAATTCTAGAGGCAGCTGCTTTCATGGCCAACATCAGCCCTCAGCGATTTAGTATATGTGCTGCCGAAGCGAGCACAGCCCTCAGCGATTTAAGTGGGACAAATAAAATCCAGGTAGCTTTGCGTTAACCAGTTTGGCTCAGTGGATAGAGCATCGGCCTGTGGACTGAAGGGTACTAGGTTCGATTCCGGTCAAGGGCATGTACTTTGGTTATGGGCACATCCCCAGTAGGGGGTGTGCAGGAGGCAGCTGGTCGATGTTTCTCTCTCATCCGATGTTTCTAACTCTCCCTCTCCCTTCCTCGCTGTAAAAATCAATAAAATATGTTTTTTAAAAAATAAATAAATAAAATAAAATAAAATCCAGGTAACTTGGATTTGTAGCTTATAGAAGGGGAAAGAGCAAGGACTATTTGGATTATCACAGAACAAGACAAGTCCCCTGGACAAGTTATGGTCAACACCAGCTCATCCTAACTCCTCTG